>NW_014578897.1:50508-51656 GCF_000485595.1 Priapulus caudatus
ATTCTGCACTCGGTGTTGACCTTTGCTTGAGGATGTTGCGTTGATGGTATCTGGTGTTGAGTGCTTGGTCTTAGGCTGCAATGATCAGGCTTTCTGTCTCCCCCTTGAGCCCGAAACTACTCAGCCAGGCAACGCTTGCAGTCTCGTCGACAAATGGCCTGTGGAGGCTCTTGTAGAATTTTCAATACCTCGATCTTCTCTGCTTCCATCTTGGCCTTCAGTCTCTGCTTTGTTGAGGATTGACTGGTGGGCTGAAGAGACAAGTATTTGGCTTTGATTTCTTTAGCCTCGCGTAAGAGATCGGCGTGCTTTGATTTTCCAGACTGATGGAAGGCTAAATAAGCTTTGTAAATTTGTCTTTCTTAAGCTCGATGTAGTCGTCTAGACCTACAATGGCAGTGTTGTACGCAGACATCAGTTCAATGAGACCACGATCACCATTTTGCCTCTTGATGTGCAGTCGCTCTACATCTGCTTTTTGGTGATGGAGACCGTGCATGGTTATTCTTCTTCTTCTTCTTCTTCTTCTTCTTCTTATTATTATTATTATTATTATCATCGTGATGCAATGACTTGCGATATATACCAAGAGTAGATAAATAACTCTTAATGTTATTTATCTACTCTTGATATATACCTATACGTGTGCGATTGCTCCCAGGATTCACGAGATAAATAAAAACTGACACATAAAATCTGTTTTGTCGATAAATCGTTGCTTGATGACGTTTCAGCTGCGAGCTGTCGTAAAACACGGTGCGGTGGTTGCGGACAAAACGCGGTGCGGTGGCTGAGGGTAAAACACGGTGCGGTGGACAAAAATAAAACACGGTGTGGGAGCTGAGGGCAAAACACGGTACGGGGCAACGGCAAACACGGTGCGGTGGCTGAGGACAAAACACGGTGCGGTGGCCGCGGTTAATCACGGTGCGACAGCCAAGAGAAAATGCGGTGCGGTGTCGTGTGGAAACCGCAGAGAAGATGCGATTAGAACGATTGACATAACTATGGGATAGATAGGGAAAGGCCACCACACCGGGGACCGATATCATGACTGCTGCTGTAGCTTCATTATTGATTTCTCATTAATGAAGACATAGTAGAAGACATGTAGACCTTCACAGAATCACACATCAAATTGTATATAT
>NW_014578897.1:52298-54487 GCF_000485595.1 Priapulus caudatus
AGTGCGGGATAATATATCTACCTACGCGGGAATATCCCATTGGATTTCGAATCCAAAACCTTAACCCATGTTCGAATCCTGGTCACGGCACCAGATGTAACCTCGTACTTCGCGGGTGTGGGGAAAAGGCCGTAGGAGTGATGAGTAGCAAAAGCGTAAGCCAAGAAGCAAACACGAACTAGTAACGTAACGTACCACAAAATGTTATACTGCTCATAATGCAACAGTGAGAAACGTACAGATGAATGCGTACAACAGAGCGTAGGCAATGGTCAAACAAATGGAATGGAGTACCTCCTCCTCCCTGTCGCGGCGCTCTGAAATATAGCCGGACTTGTTGTTCGACCTTCTCCGGTCACGACGTGCGCCGGCTGCGGGTTATAATATATTATCCCGCACTCCGGCCTCTCCACTGACGTCGTTAGCTACCTTATTGCTTCCATTATTACCCACACCTGCTGCCTCGCGCTCACCGAATTTAATCGTGGTACTCTCGTATATTTCCCGCTGGCTCGTCGCCAACGCGACCCGCACGGCGTCACCTCTAAACTAACAGTAATTAATGAGCTAGGCCTGAAACCCGCTCCGTTACATATATATATATATATATAATATTGGATCGTTCTGTATGAAGCACCACGGCACAATCTTTACTGAAGATCAGATTATAATATATGAAGTTTGTTTATTATTATTATTACTATTATTATTATTATTATTATATTTATTTATATTGCGCCTTTTTACATAAAATGATCAAAGGCGCAGCACATCAATATCACAACCGACTGAACAATAAAATGAGCGAATATAACAATGTACATGTGAGATATATCACTATAACTATGAGGTAAAATGACATTAAAACAAAGTTGGCTATGTAATACTAAAAACCTATATGAAATCATTTCTCTAAAATCTAAATCTATACATCGCTAATATCCTAGATAAAATCCCATATATTAAAGGGTAATTTAAAATTAAGATGAGTCTTAACGCTTGTTTTGAAAGTACTGAGTGTTTGAATATGGCGGAGTGTGGACGGGAGTTCATTTAATAGTTTTGGTGCTGCTACAGTAAACGAGCGGCCTCCAAATGACCGGAGCATCTTCCCTTTCGGGACTTGCAACACTATATATACCTGGGGCCCGTTGTCAGAAACAAAATTAGTCTTAACATTAGTCTTAACATTAACTTTTTCTCTTAGACCGTCGTCAGAAACACTGCGAAGTTACCTGAATGAAAAATCGTAGCAGATTTCCTCGTAACAATACGAAACAAAGTGCTGTCGACGGTCTACGAGGAAATATTAGTGTTAAAATTAATGTTAAGACTAATTTTGTTTCTGACAACGGGCTCCTGTATTAGAACGCAAAGAATAGCGTCTCTGTTCTTTATTACCTATTTATAACTACATGTCGGCTTTTATGACATGCTAACTTTGATCATGCGTGGATGATTCGCGGTGGTCTGGAACCTTGCAATGCGTATAAATAGTTCTTAGCTATTTTGCTATAGTTACGGTGCCTTTGATGCGCGTTAGGTGATAAAGGAAAACGTTGTAATTATGTTATATAATGTAATTCATTTAGCATTGAAATGATCTTATATATGATTGGTTTGCGTATATTGCACGTCAAATACTCCGTAGATTTTTTGGGCACCATAAGGAAATCGTACATAAGCATAAATATACACATACATACCCATGTATGCATGCGCGTGCGTGCTTGTATGTGTGTACGAATGTGCGTTGTTGTATACTACACTGCATCATAGGCACTTTTACGATGTCGAGTGTGTGTGCGTGTCGGGGGGGGGGGCAGTTTCGGTACTATTAGGAGATCGGTTAGCACAGGTCTGGTCGCCACCTCCTCGATCACGCCCTAGCCACGACCACGCCCTCCTCCCGGCTACGGCCACGCCCCTTCGCGACTATAGATGCGGGAGGAAAGAATTTACGGTCGAACAAAATCCGCGTAGCAGAGAATGTTAAACATACACGTGTCGTTAGAGAGAAAGAGAGAGAGAGAGAGAGAGAGAGAGAGAGAGAGAGAGAGAGAAGAGAGAGAGAGAGAGAGAGAGGAGAAGAGAGAGGAGAGAGAGAGAGAGAGAGAGAGAGAGAGAGAGAGAGAGAGAGAGAGAGAGAGAGAGAGAGAGAGAGAGAGAGAGAGAGAGAGAGAGAGAGA
>NW_014578897.1:54497-76166 GCF_000485595.1 Priapulus caudatus
AGAGAGAGAGAGAGAGAGAGAGAGAGAGAGAGAGATGGAGATGGAAAACAAGAGATATAAAGCGGTGCGCGGGAGAGGGAGCGTTAGAGAAAAAGCAAAATACACACGCTACGCACAAAAACACATCCCGCCGAGATTATTAGTTTCTGTAGTGCTTGTTGTTTTATTTTGCAATGCTCGTTCTGCGATTTTAACACACAAACTGCGGTGTTGGTTCGTTGAAACATACGGCAGGCGGGTCTCACGGCCCAGTAACTATAATACAACTCAGAATGATTCGCGGACAAAAATCGATTTATTTCCTATAGTTGGCGTATTGATTTACACACGTATAGCGGCTGAACCGATAGGTAGCCGCTCGATGCAACTGTTTCCTGATCAAATACCAAATACTAACGAACAAAAATATGAATCTGTAAAAATTTCCTTTCCCGATCAATATGCAATGCAACCATTCGTACGTTAGGCAGACAGCAGAATGCGCATGCGCTGACAACGCGGCCATGTTGGATTTATTTAATGACGCGTAGCATGCGCGTGGCAGAGTTGTCTCTAGATTTAGCTACGGTCAACTACGGTCTGGATAGAGCTGGATGGATCTAGCTGCTGTCTCTAACGAACGAATGGTTTCACACATCATGGCGGAATACAGAACAATCGGCAATGGAGATACGGGCAACCCAATTCACTGACATATGCATGTATACGGCATCACATTTCAGAAGTACGCCTGAATCCCTCGCACACACACACACACCCCCTTCTTACATCAACGTGAACACGAAGTATACCTTACATAGGCGGCAAGTGGTCCTGAGTCTCGCCTACTCTCTCTCTCTCTCTATTATATAGCAACCCCCCCGAGAGCGCATATCGTGCGCGCTGGTGCTGCTGCAGATGCGACTGACTACACACGCACGAGAGAGACACTGCAGCGAGCGACTAGAACCCAACAGTTTATACGACGAACATACCTAAACTATACCGACAGCACGGATGCGTGACGTCACCGCGCCGATGTCGTCATGACGCTGACGTCATCATCGCGCCACGTCGTCATGACGCTGACGCCGTCATGACGCTGACGTCGTCATGACGCTAACGTCATCATCGCGCTGACGTCATCATCGTGAGGTCGTCACCGCGTCGACGTCGTCATGACGCGGACGTCGTAACCGCGCCGACGTGACGTCATGACGCCGACGTCGTGGACGCGCGGACTATCGTCGTCTGCTTTTTTTCAAATGAGGTAATAGTTACACGTGACTGCGAAATACGAGAGAGACACGCATGCGCTGAACGCACGCAAACCCGACTAGACGTCCATCCCTGAGTTAACATCCAACACGCAGTTCTAAGCCGTCAGCTCAGCATTCGGCAGGCGTGAGCGTGCGTGCGTGCGTGCGTGCGTGCGTGCGTGTACGTCAGGCGAGTTCCGTGTGCAGGTTGGGATGCACCGCCAGTCGCTAGAATGCACTCAGCTGCTGCTGCCATCGTTGCCGACTGGAGACGAATGTTCAGGCGCTGTTCTGTATATTCGGGGGTAGCGCAACGCTTAGGTTCACACGCGCACAACGACGTTACGTCATACAGGTAGGTAGAAAAATCGTCAATGCTCTAGTATCAAAATATAGAGTGGAAACGGTGCGACACCGTTTCGAGAGGGGGTTTGGGTTTTGAAATAACGTCTTCACATTACACAGTCGATTCGACCACATCTATTACTTGATCGATATCTCTCCCATCTTTCCTGCCCTAATCGCCTTCCTAAGGTGGTACCCGCACAATTTTCCAACCGTGTGCAATTTTCACATGATTTTTATAAATTTCTGACGCACACATCTCTGTGCGTTACCATCATGCATACACATAACGTCCACAAATCGTCAAAACGCGCTCAGATGAAAGATTCTCCTCTCTCTCTCTCTGTGTGCGTGTATGTAGATACCAACCGTATCGGGCGAATGAACATTTTACTGTGACATTTACTGTGACATTACGTTACATCAAGTATGATCTCACTCGTATTGGTGTTAAATATTTCAACGGGCAACAAGTACACATACGTACACGAGGACGGTGTCAGTGCCAATCCCATGACTATATACTTTATAAAGAGATAACATCATCTACATCTACAATCTGAAAGACCTATTTACATTTAAACTTTATTATACATGCAGAAAAAAAATGACGATCGGTGTGCGGAAGAGCAAGCGCGCGCGCACTTGGATACTCGCTCACGCGCATGCGCAACGAGCGTCTCCGGACAAACTCTAGTAATTCAACGCACTCTAGCGGCACTGCGTTTGCCAATCACGGACTTACATTTGAAAAAAATAAACCTAGCAGCAAATCGTTTTACGTAAATCAACGTTTTGCCATTACGTTAATTCAGTGAACGGCGAGAACCGGAACATAACGGTTAGCGACACCTAGTGTTTGCCCGAGAACAAAAATGGCGTCCATGTTCGTGACACATGCGTCTAAACAGAGGAATTGCTCCGACCTGTGATTGGAGGATAAAAATAGACCCCGCCCACTCCCGCCGCATCCGCTATGCTATGACCGGTAGTAACGTGTACTAACTATCATATGGAGAGAACGATTTGAGTTACATTTCTATAAATTCTAGCTGATAGACACATGTCTTAGCCTTAATCTCTGTGAATTTTGAGTCTATTGAAGCGCGATTAGTCTAATTAATTAGCAAATATGCACGCGCGGCTATGACCGGTGAAACGAAACGTCACGAATTCTATTTTTATCATCCAAAAATGTAAAAGTGGGCGGGGTCTATTTTTATCCTCCAATCACAGGTCGGAGCAATTCCTCTGTTTAGACGCATGTTTCGTGACCAGCCCCGCCGGACACGGACTCCGATTGGCTGTCATCGCCTTCCCAGTATGCGCGAGCGCAAAGTTTTGCGTGCGCGAAAAATAATTGTTGCGGATGTGAACGCTAGCAAGACACGATGGGCGAGTACGTTCCTTTTGATTAGGTAGCAGACGACAATTGACAGCAGACGACAATTGACACCAGACGACAATTGACAGCAGACGACAATTGCCTCCCGATACGATGCTTACTAGCTATCAAACTTATGACGGGGAGGGGTGCTAGGTGGCGAGTGAAGGGGTGCTAGGTGGTGAGGGAAGGGTTAGGGGAAGGTTGGGGGGGGGAGGTTTGGGGAAAGTTAGGGGAAGGTTAGGGAAAGGTTAGGGATGTTAGGGGAGGGTTAGGGAAAGGTTAGGGATGTTAGGAGAAAGGTTGGGGGAAGGTTAGGGGAAGGTTAGGGAAAGGTTGAGGGAAGGTTAGGGGAAGGTTGGGGTTGGGTTAGGGAAAGGTTAGGGAAAGGTTGGGGGAGGGTTAAGGGAAGGTTGGGGGAGGGTTAAGGGAAGATTGTGGAAAGGTTAGGGGACAGGTTGGGGGAAGGTAAGGGGAGGGTTTGGGGAAGGTTAGGGGAGGGTTAGAGGAAGGTTAGGGTTGGGTTGTGTTCATGCCAGCGCGCCCGTCTTACTATCCGCACATCTACAAATGATTATACACAAAATACGACAACAAAAATAATCTGGTCCACTACCGATCCAGTATCGTGGCTATAGAAAGACGTTCTTCACATAGGTGACTGCCAGCAGAAGGAAACAACGCCATGGATGAGACGAAGGAAGAGGAGGGGGGAGGAGAAGAAGGAGAAGGAGGAGTAGGAGGAGGAGGAGGAGGAGGAGGAGGAGTAGGAGGAGGAAGAGAAGGAGTTGGGGCAGGGAAAGCAGATGAGGAAGAGGAGAAACCAAATGAGAAAGAGGAGGAGGAAGCAGATGAAGAAGAGGATGGAGCGAAGGGAGAGGAGGGGAAGGAGGAGGGGCGAGAGAGGAGGAGGAGTAGGAGAGGAGTTTCGAAGAGCCACACGTGACTCGTCACATCGCCTTCTGATTGGTCAGAGACACAGCTAGGTCTCGATTCAACGACACTCGATTTCAGACGTCCGATCCCATCTTCCCAACATTTCTTACGCGCCAGATTGCACGTACCACACGATCTCACAAACAGCTGGATATCTAAGGAGCACACAGTTCGTGTCCGGCGGTAAAGCACCAAAATAAGCTCACCGAATCTACCACAGCATATCCCAAAGGGACATATATGGGACAATACTTGTTTACCACCTGCGATCACATCGTTTCCTCCTGCAATCACCTACATTGCTACACTGTTAAATACTGCTAAATTAATCTATAAACTCTAGATATAGCGGGCGCCACAGCAGCTGCCCGAATAAATCAATTCATGACGACAACGATCACCGTCGCGAGGGGTCGCGTGTATACGCGTGCACGCACGTACACGCACGTACACGCGTACATGCACGTACATGCATGCATACGCACGTACGTACACGGGTACACGAACGTATACGGGTACATGCGCGTACACGCACGTACACACGGGTACACGCACGTACACGGGTACACGCGTACACGAACGTACACGCATACGCGTACGTACACGGGTACACGCACGTACACGCGTACGTACACGGGTACACGCACGTACATGCGTACACGAACGTACACGCATACGCGCACGTACACGGGGTACACGCACGTATACGCGTATGCGCACACACGCACACACGCGTACACGCACGCACACATACGTTCACACGCACGCACACGCACGCACGTACACGCGAGTACACGCGTACACACGCGACGAACACATGACACGATATCTCGATGAACAAGAGCGTTTGCAAAATACGATCGATCGGCTTCACTGTCTAAACATCAACAGTTACCGCCGCCTCTCCCCGAATCATAATTACAATAATTAGGAGACACGGTGCAGCAGCACGCTTCACCACCGAGGCACGCACGCGCGCCGATGACACGGGAGCTACCACCGCGCCTCTCCCAACGTGATTATCTGATGCATTTTTTTCGTGGGATGATTATCTACTGCATGTGACATGGATTATCCAATGCATCACGTTCAAATCACCTTGTGCATCATATTGCCTCGTCACTCGTGATTATCAGATTATTGGCAAACACACACGCGATAGAGCCGTCGCGACTGCTGCCGCTCTCTCTCCACGTCGAAAAAATATACACGTACGCACACGTGGCGCGAGCGATTCATCTCTAGAAGCTAAAAGAACCACTATAACGCATGCAGCGATTCGACGGAGCGATTCGACCGCGCGCGCGCGTCGTGCACCACGCCCCCTGGTGACGGCGCCGTCCTCGTCCCGCGCGGCGTCGGCGTTCGCAATATACCCTGAAGACAACATTTTGATTTACCCTGGCGCGTGGCGGGTCGGCGAGTCTCCCTGTGACCCCGACCTCAACCAAGGTCGTCGCGGCGCGGCGGCGAGGTAGCGCCGACCACCAGGTGGCTGCATGCGAGTTCTCCCGCGCCGTCCTTCCGGAGAACTCCCCGGTGGACTCAGTAGAGGGCGCTTCACGTCCGCACAAAAACGCGCGCGCCCTCGCGACGACCCCGCGCCGTATCAGTAGTGTGCTGACCCCTGGTGGCGCTCGCAGGCAGTCTCTTGTTTGGATCGAAGCGTAGAATACCCGCAGCGAAGAAACGGCTGCGGGGTCCGAGGAGGTCCGTTTGGCCGCGGAGGTGGCGACGCGCGTAGCTGCTCCGTCGCGCCGCGTCGCCCGTTCCAAATTCCTCAACGCTACCCTGAGCTTTGTTAACGATCGCGTCGACGGGTGAAAAACATCCGTTGAAGACACTCTGTTGTTGCTGCTCTCGGCTCTGAAGTGGCCTGAAGCGCCGCCGGTGCGCGCGTGATGTCGACACACCTGACGAACGACGAGCGAGAGAGGAAAAAACACGAGCGAAAACACCTCGACGACGACGACGACGACGACGCCGCCGCGAATCATCGCCGATAGAGGGCGCATGCGTCTCTCGACGGCTGCGCCGCTCGCGCGAACCAGAGAGTCGTGTCGGCTCGTGCACGCTCAGTTGGTTTTGAGGCTTCACGGAGGCGACCTTGAGTCGACCAGGGGCGGAGTCAGTCGTTCACGAATGCAGAGAATCAGAGGTCACCGGATGAGGCACCCGTTGCCACAGCCGCCGCCGCCATCTCTGCGCGGCGGCGGCTTTGGCGGCGGTGGCGGCGGCGCCAAAGCTACAAAAAGACGCTTGCCGACGAAAATCCTCGATATCAAAAAGTCGCTGTCGCTCGCCCCCTGCGCCGCGCGATCCGAAAAAACCCCGCGTCGCTCTCAGTCCGAGTCGCCCTCCTTCTTGACGGCCACCGCGTCGAAGGCGCCACCAGCGCTGTTCATTGCCGCGCGCGACACGAGCTTGTTGAGGGCGTTCGTCGAGGTAGGAGTGCCGGAGAGCAGGCCGTCCTGCATGAGACTGTTCAGCCCCGTGCCACTGATCCACATGTTGCGTGTCTGCAAGTGGAGAGAACGTGCAAATCAGTGAGCGTGTGAGAAACAACGAAGGACCGGTGTATAATATGCGATCGCCCTATCTTCTTTAGGGTATGCTCTAACAGTGTGCCAAAGATCATCAAAGTCACAATTCCCTCAAATATTGCACATATCTGCAATAATCTTGACGTTGACCTTGACATAGATGGAGGGATGGAGGAAGCTCATTCAAGCCAGCTTTTTGGGAACAGTCGCGATGATATAGAGTATAAAAAAAAAGAGGAATGGAAGGAGGGAACCAATCCCAGTGTACCACGTAATAAATATGTCACTTACCAGTGTCCTGGGTAATAAATGTCACTTCCCAGTGTCCCGGGTAATAAATATGTCAATTCCCAGGTGTCCCGGATAATAAATAAGTCACTTCCCAGGGGTCCCAAGTAATAAATATGTCACTTCCCAATTCCCAGCTAAATAAAATCCCAATTAATCGGTTCTTTTATACGTTAAAAACCTGAATTTTGAGAGAATCCCAAGCATGTATGCAACCAAGCCTGTCTTAGTGGCCACCTCTACAGAAAGGCCAGCTTTCCGCAGGCGCCACTTTTCGCGTTCCTGCCGCAAGAAACCCTGATATTGCGAGTGATACTGCCAAAACACCCCCACAAATCGACTGCCTGCCCACAGAGACCCCCTACTCACGCCAACCCCTCCCCCCAAATGGCGAACGCGCGGCAAAACCGGCGCGACAAAAACGACGAACCACCTGTACACAAGGGCCATTCCCCGTGAGTGTCCCTTGACCACCACGCGACCTCCCGTTGCCCCGTCGTGCAACTACCCTCAATCTCGCAACCTCCCGTCCTCCCGGCGACGCACAACTCACCGTGCCCCGCACCTGGTCCCTCTTCTGCTTCATCATGCTCTTGTACTCGGATATGCGCAGCTTCTTTCCGTCGACGATGCAGGTGCGCTTCGGCCGCGGCCGGTAGCGGTAGTCCGGATGCTGCTCCATGTGCATCTTGCTGAGCCGGACCTGCTCGTCATAGTACGGCTGCTTCTCGGAGTTGCTCATCGACTTCCAGCGCGTGCCTGCAACGCCAAAGCGTAGCGTCAACAACGTGCAACATTAATAGGCAACATTAATGCGCAACATTAAATCGCAATGCCAGCTTCAACGCTAAACGTCAATGTGCAACATCAACGCTCAATGTCAACAGGCAAAGTCAAAATAAACGTGCAACATTAAAGTGCAACGCTAACGTCAACATCAAACATCCGCATCAACGCACAACCGTCTGTTGTTTGCTAGTTTAAAAAAATATTTCTAATAAATATTGAACAATAAAATTTCTATGTAGTGTAATTTAACCATATTTTAACTGAGGATATGCAAGAAACCTTGGCTCAAGTATCCCCTTTACTTCTAGACACATTCTATTATTATATTAAGTCTACGTGCAAGCCAGAAATGCCAAGGACATGATATATTGAATTTAACACTCGAACAAGCTAACGATGCAATAACATCGAAACCCGCCACGTGCTGCCACCTATAGGCGCCTGCGAACGTTAGTTACCGAGTATCTTGCTGATATTTGAATTATGCATGTCGGGACAGGCTTTCAGTATCTTGCGACGCTCATCCTTGGCCCACACCATGAACGCATTCATTGGTCGTTTTATGTGCGGAGAGTCCTTGTCGTCGCGATCCCTCTGCGTGCGAATCATCTTTGTACCTGCGCAAAGCAGCGTGACACTGAGCATCTCACCCTCACGCACGCCCGCATACATAAAGCCGTCGCTAATTGTGATATATGGAGGCGTAATGAGTGCATGCTAGCTAATTATTCACCCGCTCCGACGACATCAATCTGACCGGCGAGTCGTTACTGTCCTTGCGTTACCATGGTGATTAACAGCAGCTAGTTACGGGGTGGTGGTACTTACTCTGTGTTGTCTGCGTTAGGAAGGTCTCTCCAGGACTGCTTGACACTGTTGGAGTGTACATGTGAATTGCATAAGTCTTTTCGTTTCCGCCCGAGGACGCCAGTGTCTGTACGGCATCCGCCTTCACAGCAACGCTTGAATTCGTTGTCTGGTGGCCTTTGTGCCTGCTGTAAATGGAAGACATAGGAGTAACTGAAGCAGCTTCTTTGCGTGCATACTATATATTTATTTTATAATCACGGTATTAGATATTTGCTACTACTACTACCATGCGCTGATTCAACGTGGCACAACCGGCGTGCCCCCAAAAATCTCGTCTAATGCTGTGGAGTGACTTGTCCAAGTCAAAGCCATCTTATCTATAGGATTCTAAAACAAAATGTAAAACACAAAAAATGCAAAATAAATAAAAACTAATCCAAGTGCCACACATGATATGTCTTCACAGTTTTTTTAATCCCAATTTTGACTGACAGCTGACTGAGATAAGAGACTAAAAAAATAAGAGCAGGCCACGGACAGTCAAATCATTTGACTGTATAACAAATGTCAATGACTTCCTTGTTCGCGTGTTATGACATGTGCACACCAGACTGCAATTATGAGGTGTTATGTTGTCAAACTGTTCTGTTGAGTGTTTACCCTCAGAAGTAGGAGGGATTTTTATTATGAAAAATTGCTGTCGGCTGAATGGGAAATTACACGCAGGAAATAGTCCGAAATACATCCTACGAGGTTTCATTATTAATAAAATCCGGGGAAGGTTGCTACGACAACGCCAGGGGCTTCACATGCTTGATGCTCTCAGGGCGCCCCACTCATATCTCTCATCATTTGCCTCACAAATGACAAGAATTGCTTATTATTTTATCACAAAAAGTGGAAACGTGATTTGTCACCGATCTTTTCAATATGTATACATACTAAAGATGAATAAAGTGTTAATCTGCAGAAAATTGCAATTTTTTACATTAATTTATATATATTTTTTAAGGGCATCATCCACAAATGCCTGTGAACTCAAATATGAGTCCCACCCCAAATTTGGCAAAAACCTTTTGGAAAATTAAAAAAACAATCTATTCGATTTCTACACAATTTTAAAGATTTTTGACCAACTACACTAATTTTCACTGCATTCCTTCATGGTTCATGCTCTCTAGGGTTAAAGCCAGTATTACGAGAGTTTTGCTCAAAAATCCTCAACCAAAAAAAATATAGCAAAATATAGTCTCACCTCACAGCAGATATATCACTGATTACACCAGCATTAAAAACACTACGATTTGATGCAGTTATAGCATATATAGAAAATTGGATATGAACACATCGTAACAGCAATGCATTTGATCGTGTCGCGATAATGACAGAATTGGTAAACTTGGTAAATTGTCGGTGACAAATAAAAAATAACTGCATTTGAGAGAGACTGTATGTCTATGGGAGATAGGCGGCGGCGCTACTAGCTAGACCAATACAACCGACTCTAGTTTCAAGGTTACAGCAAACGATTGTTTACCAAACTAGTTCGAAAATTGCATGTTTTGGTGAATACGAAGGTTCTAAGACATTTTATCGTTACTCTAGACAATTTCTGTTACTCAAGCAATAACGGTAGGTATCATGAGTGGTGAAAAAACTGGAAAACTCTCGTAATAATTACTTCAACCCGAGTCCTTGACCGGCGCAGGTTATATGGAAGGGGGCCGAAGGTCTCTTTTAATTAACAACAGAGCCGAAGGTTTCCTTTGTGCAACAGAAACATGAGCGACAGACAGAAAAAACTCACGATCACGCAGTCGAAATTCCTGATAAGAGAAGCATGCACGTAATGACTGTATGCGTGCGTGCGTGTGCGTGCGTGTGTGTACGTGTGTACGTGCGTGCGTGCGTGCGTGTACGTGCGTGCGTGCGCGCGCGTGTGTAATTGCGTACCCCTGTCGTGTGAAAATATGTACGGGCAACGTCGCACTTGCTACCGCTTCTTATAGAATTTCACATTTCGCATGGAATTTCGTTGACTCTACACAGAAACTGGTTGCTAAACAAAAATCACAGATTGCCACAACTAAATCCAAGACGCCGAGTGATGGCAAAGAAATAGAGGACTAATCATAACTAATCAAGTTCTTCAACTTTCAACTCCTCACTATCGGCGAATTAAATTCATTGCAACTGCGTTTACTGAGCTGATGCGATGGCCAGAGGCGAGTGCATGGAGGAAGCCCTCCTATGCACTATGATCCAGTTGCTAACACTACGTATGCCTCGAGCCTGAATACGCGGAACCACCCAAGTGATAGCCTGATAGAAGATGAGACGTCACTAGGCAACGGCACACAACCGCAGAGGACATACAGCAAACGTTCCGTCAACATGAAGTGCCGAGTTCTGGGAGAGCTGTTGGATAACATTAGAAAAACCAGTACGCGGCATTGCAAGCCAAAGAAAACACGCCAGAAGAAAGATGCAATAGAGAAGAAGCCATAAAATCCAGCATGTGGTGTAATAAGCTATGACGAACTGACCAAAACATAGGGGTGTGTGTGGGGGGAGGGGGTCGAATGCATTCATTTCATGTTGGCAGACACCTATCTGACCCGAATGTCTTTCCATAAAAGATTCCCGTTAGTGTTTCCCTAGGCAGAAAATTATGCCGTGAAAGGCACGCCTATAGAACGGAAATCACTGTCCACCTTTTCTTAAATTACACTTTCATACATAAGTTCGACTGCAGCAAGAGTAACTCTATGAGCAACTCCTAGCACATGCACATACACGCCGACCCCCACCCACCCAACACCCCCGACACCGAACCCCAGAAATGCTGACTCCGACACTGACGCTGATGCCTCGACCACAACCCCAACTTTGACCCCTCGGTCTATGAACCCGACCCATGACCCCAACCTCGACCCATGACCCCAACCTCGACCAATGACCCCCCAATCTTGACGACCACCCCATAGACCCATGACCCCAACCTCGACCGCAACCCTGACGACGCCCCCCTCGACCCATGACCCCCAACCTTGACGACCACCCCAACCCCGACAACCTCCCCCCCCCGCGCACTACGTACGTGAGATGCGGCGGCATAGCCGTGCTGAAGGGACTGGCGACGAACTGCGGCTGCGGGAAGATGGACTTGCTAAGCGGATGCTGCGCGCCGCCGTCCTTCTCGTGCGCGGGCCGCGGCTTCGGCGGCGGCGGCGTCGGCGACGATGCTGCGTCGGCGGCGGCGGCGGAGGCGGCGGCCCGTGTTCTCGTCCGACGAGGAGCTCGCTGAGGTGGAAGGCGCGGACAGCAGCGCCACCTGCCGGTACCTGCTGCGCGCGTTCGCACACAAGTGACACCTGCGGGGAGGAAGACACGAGAAGAACGCTGCGTGAGATCAGCGGGGGGAGTGGTGGGGGTGGGGGGCGGGGGTGGCCGAGGGGGGGGGGTAGAGGGAAGGAGAGTTAGCGTGACGTGCAGCGAAAGCGCACGCACCAAACGCGCACACCGACACACAGCACACCGCAACACACATACACACGACAACACACACGCACACACACGCACCACGCAACACAACACAACGCCCACGCACATCACAGACAATACATCACGCACACGCACGCAAGCACGCACGTAAGCACTCACGCATCAACGAGCACGCACTCACGCACCGCGCGCACGCAAGCAAACAAGCACGCACGTAGGCATACGAACGCGCATACGCATCAACGAACACGACTCACGCACACGCACGCACACGCACACGCCGCCACACTCATAACACGCGTGCGCACAGGACGCACATAGTATGCATGAATTCAAGAAGATCTTTATAACGTGATTATCAATGAACGATAGGGAAAGCCGCTTGGTGCTTCTCTATTCTCGCTCTCTCGACTCCTTCTCTCATGCCTTTCCCCTTACCGTCTTCCTTATATTGCCTCTCGCTATTTCCTCCCCTTCTCTCGTCCTTCCACTCACCTATCGTACTTCCCTCTCTCATCCCCACCCTCTTGTCTCAACGACTTCCCCCGACTCTCCCTACCCATCCTCCCCTCATCTCGCCCTCCCCTCGTCTCATCCTCTTCCGCGCCCTCTGCATCTCCACTCTTCCACTCCCTTCCGCGCACTCTGAGCTCTCTATCTCCCTTCTTCCTCTCTCTCTACCTTCCGCGCCCTCTGCATCTTCCCTCTCTCGCTCTCTCCCTCTCCCTCCCGACTCTCCATCTCCCCCTCTCTCTCTCTCCCGACTCCCCCTCCCCTCTCCCACTCCCTCCCTCCCTCTCCCTCTCTCTCCCACTTCCTCCCTCCCTCTCTCCCTCCCCTCCCTCCCATCTCCCCTCCCTCCGTCTCTTACCTGCGCAGGCAGCGCGCCGGGCGGTGACGGGTAGAGTGAGGTAGTTCCAGCAGCGCCTGCTAGCAGCGGATGCGTCATGTGCGTCGTCGGCGCGTGCACGAGCGACACCGACGACGACGTGGCCGTCATCGTCGGCACGCTCTCGTAGACGGGCACCAGCATGACCCCCGGATGCTGCGCGGCGGCGGCGGCCGCTGCTAGCTTGCCGCCGAAGTTGACGGCGAGCAACGCTTGCTGCAGCTCGTGTATCTTCTGCTGCTGCTGCGCTATCTGCTCCTGCTGGCCACGGATCTGTTCCTCCTGCTGCTCGCGTCGCCGCGTCGCCTCACGGCTCGACGGCCGACCGTGCCGCGACTGTAAACAAGCAAGCAAAGCGCACTGTCGTCAAATACTGTCACGACAAGCAAGCGCACTGTCGTCAAATACTGTCACGACAAGCAAGCGCCCTGTCGTCAAATACTGTCACGACAAGCAAAGCGCCCTGTCGTCAAATACTGTCATGTTAAGCAAGCGAACTGTCGTCAAATACTGTCATGTCAAGCAAGCAAACTGTCGTCAAATACTGTCATGACAAGCAAGCAAACGCACTGTCGTCAAATACTGTCATGAATGTACTATGTTCTACCTTCGCCCCTGACAGTCATGGCCGCGACTGCAACAAGCAAGCAAAGCACACTGTCGTCAAATACTGTCATGACAAGCAAGCGAACTGTCGTCAAATGCTGCTAGGGCCTTATTATGTTCTATCCTTCCCCTGAATGCAAGAAGCACGTACAAATGGAATGCTACCAAATAATGTCAAGACTATATTATGTTCTATCGCGGTCTCTAACTACAAGAACCACACACAAGCAGAATACTGTCAACTGCTAGCATGACTTTATTACATTCTACTGTCGCCTCTAAAAACAAGAAGCACGTACAAGCGAAATACTGCCATGACTAAATAATATTCAATCATTCCCTCTGACTGCAAGAAGCATGTAGAAGCAGAATGCTATCAAATGCTGGTATGAATGTATTATGTTCTCTCCCCCCACCCCCTGGCTACAAGAACCACACACAAGCCGAACGCTCTCATGAGTCGATATGCGCCCTGATCTTGCCGTTTCTTCTGCCATCCCCTTCTCTCTCTCTCTTTCTCTCTCTCTCTCTCTCTCTCTCTCTCTCTTTCTCTCGCTCTCCCTCTCCCTCTCTCTATCTGTTTCTCTCGCTCTCCCGCTCCCCCACTCTCTTCCTCCCTCCCTTTCTCTCTCTCTCAATTAGCCTCCCCATCTCTCTTTCTTTCGCTCTCTCCGTCCTTCTCCCCACATCTCACAGCGTAGGGCATGAACGACGGCTGACTGTATGCATGCGTACGAGCACTCGTGAGCTTCTCTGCTATCTATTTACTCTGCGTGCACATAATAGTAAAAGCTAGTAAGCAATCCGCCCCGCAGCCGTATCGCACTCGTATTAGCATACGAAGAAGACGGGAAAAAAAACATTCCTATTCACAAAACTGTGTCAAAAAATCGTGAAGACTTCTCGTGAAGAAAAGCGCACATCAACTCCGAAAATAACCGGCCCCGTCTTTATTTAGGCGCAATAAACATGTTCGGGATTATATGACGCGGGCGCGCGCATGTTTTTTCCACGGAAGACACTTGTTTACGGACAAACGTGATGAAGAGCTGCCCGTCACGAGACGGATAGAGTTTCGCCTGGGACGCTGCTAGCTGCTGCTGCTGCTGCTGCTGCTGCTGCTGCTACTGCTTCTTCTTCTTCCTACATACGCGGGCTGGCTGGCTATTCCTGGCGCCTCCCCGTAAAAACAGGGCGTAATTGTGTTCAGAGAGATTGCGATCACTACTGTTGCTGCTGCTGCTGCCGCTGCTACTACTACTACTGCTGCTGCTGCTGCTGCTGCTGCTGCTACTACTACTACTTTTGCTGCTGCTGCTGCTGCTGCTGCTGTGGGAGCAAAAACAATGCGCTCGCACGCAGAACAACACGCTTTCCGTTTACGACATGCACGAAAATGTCAGCCGATGAAACATTCGGCTGCGATTGGAGACGCCACGACATATTCGGGCATAGCGGAAGCGGCGTGCGTGCGTGCGCGCAGGTGCGTGCGTGCGTGAACATACGCAGATGCAGCGGAAAACGTCTAGATTCTTCTTTGGCGGCGGCAATCTTTATATGTTTATCTCTCTCTCGCCCGACCCGACTATTATCATTATTATGCACGGCTCTTTACAACTCCCTGCATAGACCCCCCGAGTGCTTCTCCGGGACACACAGCAGGTGATTGCCCAGGCATCACTCCGGGCAATAGAAATGCGCACCTTCATTATATACACTAGAAACCTTACAAACATTACATACCTTATATACATTACATAAATGACATACACGTACATTAACACGCACGCACGCACGCACGCACGCACGCACGCACGCATGCACTTAGCGCTTCTATACTCCTATACGAGTCCGGCACGCCATGTGAAGTCGGTTGAACAAAACGAAGTCTAGGACAATGGGCGATGAGAGCGATGCTTCATGGATGCTACACTGATCATGAGAGTTAGAAGCTGCAGTGAAACGAGTTTTGCCAAATAAAGAGACCGAGTGACAACCGCAACACGACCTATGCGAAATCTAAAATGGGTAGTCAACGATTGATAATCATATACGATATATAATATATAGCTGCGAGAGACATGTGAGCTAATTATGATGCCAGGATTCAATTGAACGGGATGCGAAAGCGAAGATGGCGAGAACGAGTGTGTGAGACGCGTCGGCGAGAGGAGGGACGGGTGAGAGATATTAGAGAGAAAGAAGAAAGCCGGAACAGGCGATAGAANGATAGCAATGATAGATGGAGTGAAAAAAGTGAGCTAGAGATGCAAAACACGTACGTTCATGAACAAAAAAACACATGCAAAAACACGTCGGCTCACCAATCATTGTTTGCGAGCATCATTTGTCAGCCTGTGGTTATTTATAGAAACAAAGCTGTTTCAGTGAAGCCATTTCAGACGCTGTGCATCAACCATCTTGCGCGCGTTTTTAACTCCTATACGCGGCCGCCCTGCGTTTTAATGCCCTTTATTTTATTGAAAGGTTGAACCGGGTTGCCTTTCCTGGCACTATTCGCTCACCTACGCACCCACGCGAGTTTTATTTATAGTTCCTCAAACAGAATAATTAATGCAACGGATCAAGTCCGGTACGCTTGTATACTAGGCTGCCAGGCAACCGTGAAATCTCCCGCGCGTGTGCTTGTGTGTGTGCGTGCGCGTGCGTGTGTGTGCGTGCGTGCGTGCCTGTGTGCGTGCATGCGTGTGTGCGTGCATGCGTGTGTGCGTGTGTGTGCGTGCGTGCGTGCGTGTGTGCGTGCATGCGCGCGTGCGTGCGTGTGCGTGCGTGTGTGCGTGCGTGCATGCGTGTGTGTGCGTGCGTGCGTATTATCGGTGGCGAGTACTACTGCGGGGCAGCAGCGGTGGGTTCGTCAATGGAGCGACGGAGCAGCTCGTCGGCTGCTGCTGCCGCTGCTGCTGCTGCTGCTGCTGCGCATGCGCGCATCGTACCGATCAACGTTATCTGATACGCTCACACAGTCGGCGCATACACCGCCTCGCCACACTGCGATTTTACACTGCGAAAGAAACCATGCGCCCCGGCGTTCCGCATATACGTTCTCTCTCTCTCTCTCTCCTCTCTCTCTCTTCTATCTACTATCTTTCTATCCATGCATCTTCGTCCTGAGTTGCGCGTGTGGGTACGGCGTGCGTATGATGATGCGTGCGTTAGTACGTGTACGGGTGCGCGTACGTGTGTACGTGTGCGTGTACGTGTGTGCGTGCTTACGTACATGTGTGCGTTCGTTAGTACGTGTACGCGCGTGCGGTACGTGTGTACGTGTACGTGTACTGTGTCGCGTGCTTACTGTAACAAGTGTGTGGCGTTCGTAGTACGCTGTCGGGTGTCGGCGTACAGGTACTGTACGTGTACGTGTACTTACTGTACTAACGTTACGTTACGTGATACGTGAACGTGTAGCGTGACGTTACGTGTACGTGTAACGGTACGTGTACGTTCTGTACGGGTTGTGCGTAACGTAGTACTGTACATGTATACGTGTTACATGTACGCGTACGTGTACGTGCGTTAGTACATGTACGCGTGCGTGCGTACGTGTGCGTGTGCCTTAATCACTCGCGATATATACGAAGACTCGTTGATATCCGACACCGTATGAAGAAAAAAAAAAAAAAAAAAAAACATAAGAAAAAAATAAAAAAAAAGAAAAGACGTGCTAGTTCCCGCTATTGACGCAGCGCGCAGAGCGAAAAACCCGCAATCAGCAAACCTCGAGGGAGACGGTGGAGGATGGAGAGCGTGGAGGGAACGGAATTGGAAGTGGGGGAGGTGGGGAAGACACAGAGGGGTGGTTTCTTCGTAACGACTGCGAAAACCTGCCGATGTAGAAAAAAGGCGAGCAACACACAAAACGAAAGTGCGTGGGAAAACACAATCAGCGCCCGAAAAAAAATGCCGAACTAGATCCGCGCAGGTCTGGCACGTCATTGCGATGCTGGCAGGGCCATCTCACTGCCGCCACACAGGTTTTCACACGCACGGCACACACGCACGCACGCACGCGCGCACACAGACACAAACGAACACACTGCGGCGCGCGTACGCATGAACGTACATCATCACACTGCGCACGCGACGTCACACACACGGTGCGCATCAGCACACAGCACGCGTAGTGCTGGTGCGTGGTTGGTGTGTTTGTTCACGCGCAGCGCGTACGCATCACGCCACACACATGCGCATGCACAAACAAACACACACACGCATACGCACGTACACGCGCACCAACAACAACTACGGACCGCGGCCAGCTTCCTTGGCATGCCTGCCAGCAGCTGCACCTCCTGCTGCCTGCGCAGCCTGCCTTGCTTGCCTACATGCCTACTCAGCCGCTGCATCTTCCCTTCCTTCCTTCCTTCCTTCCATCCTTGTTCTGTTCCTTTGTCGCTTCCTTCTTTTGCCCTACATTCTTCTTCCTTCCCTTCATTCCTTCCTTCTGACTATCCTTCCTTCCTTCCCTCATTCCTTCCTTCTCTCCTTCATTCCTTCCTTCTGACTATCCTTCATTCCTTCCTTTCCTTCCTTCCTTCTTGCCTCCCCACCTTTGTTCGTCCTACCTACCTTCCTCCATTCCTTCCTGTGCCTTCCTTCTTCTCTCACTGCATTATCCTTTCTTCTTGACCATCCTTCTTCCTTCCGTCATTCTCCTTCTCGTTTCCTGTCATTCCTATTTCTGACCATCCTTGCCTTCTCCTTCATTATTCGGCTTCATTCCTTTCCCTCCTTCCCTGCTTCCTTCCCGCCTGCCTGCGCTCAGCCCGCCAATACTGCTTCGTCGGGTAACAACACGTCAACACCCGTCCTTGCGCAGCGTGATATGAATCAGATGTGCGCGCAGTGGCCACACGACATACTACGGCTCGCTCATGGAAGGATTGAAGCCACTGTTGCGGTCAGGTCGAGGATGCAGCAGCTCGGCTGACAAGACATTACATCCACCGCACACAACACACACGCAGGGCGCGTGCACGCAACCGCATACACCGTACACGCATTCGCGCGCACAGCACAGCGATACACCTACACGCGTACACACGTGCGCACAGCACTACCGCAGTGCAACGCCACACACACACGCAGGCACGGCACGCACGCGCACCGCCGTAAGGCACCACGCGTACACAACACGCGTACACACACCGGCAACGCACGCACGCATCCACGCACCGCACCACGCACGGGCACCGCGTAGGCACGCGCAGCGCACATAATACACAGCCACGCATGCACAACACACGCGCACGCACGCGCACGCACGAGCACATAGCTCGTGCATCCCGGCACGCGATCACTGCGTTCGTTATGCTTGCTATTCACGCACGGTTGCGAACCTTTCCGGGTGGGACGAATACAGAAAGACGGTGACAGCGACTCGACGGCAGAGCGAGAGCGAGGAGCGAGAGAGAGAGAGAAGAGAGGCGAAAGGAGAAATAGAGAGAAGAGAGAGAGAAAGAGAGAGAGAGAAGAGAAGAGAGAGAGAGAGAAGAGAATGAAAGGGAGATGAGAGAGAAATGGGAAGGGATGATAGTGTAATGGAATAGGGACGGCAGAAAGGCAGAGCTAGGGATGTCGGGGAGGGAGGACTAGGAGCGGGGAGAGTTAGGATGAGTGCATACTTTAAACGATAAGAGAGAGAGAGAGAGAGAGAGAGAGAGAGAGAGAGAGACGAAAGTGATGATAACAGAAAGAGAGAGAGAAGGCGCGCGACAGAGAAAGAGAAGAGAGCTGGCGCCGAGAGAGATGGAGAAAAAAAGAAGAAAAGAGAGAGAGACGCAGAGATAGAGAAGAGAGAGAGAGAGCGAGATAAAGAGAAAGAGACAAAAAGAGATAGAGAAAGAGAGAGTAGAGAGAGAGAGAGAGAGAGAGAGAGAAGATGAAGTGAGAGCGAGAGAGGAGAGAGAAGAGAAAAAAAGAGAGAGAGATGCAGCGAGATAGAGAGAAGAGCGAGAGAGAGATAGACGAACGAAGAGAGAGAGAGAGAGCGAGAGAAAGAGAGAGAGAGAGAAGATGAGAGAGAGAGAAGCAGAACGAGAGAGAGGAGAGAGAAGAGAGAGATGAGAGAGAGAGAGAGAGAGCAATGATAGAAGCGAGAGGAGAAGAGAGTAGAGAGCGCCAGCCGAGTGAGAGAAAGAAAGAAAGAAACAGAGAAAGAGAGCGAAATACAGAAAGGACGTTAGTAACAGCTCCCTAACCGCCTCAAAGTAATTGCCTCAAAAGAACAATGGCCAAAAACAGTTCACGCGTCACCATGTGGCATTTAAACGCTAACGCCCAACGAGAATAAAACAGCGTCTCGCATCCCGTATAGCTTTGTTTAAAAGTTAAGTCAATCTTGCCTCTGCCATTTTAAGTTCACATGACGCTCAGTCAAGCGCGCGCGAGCGCGTCAGCGTGACAATGATAAATCGACAGGGCTTCGCGCACTAACGCTATTAACGCAAATGAGGTGTTTTTATTTGCTTAGGTTGCCGGTAAATTTGCGTGTTTATTTGTTCTTTCATTAGCGCGTATTTGTAAATATCAACGGGTATTGCGATAATACGGTTGCATACTATGCGGCGTAGCGCGCGGATGAAAAAATCGCGTCTGGATTGAGTTTCGGTTCGCAAGAGCGTAACAACGCCAGCGTGAGGCTCAGACTCAACAACATTCCTCGTACATACACACACACACACACACACACACACACGCACGCACGCACGCACACACACGCACGCACGCGCACGCACGCACGGCAACAACGCACACACGCACACACGCACACACAGCACGCACGCACGCACACACACGCGACGCACGCACACACGAGCGCCACGGAGCGCGCGCGACATGAGGAAGGAAGCGACGAGCACAACACACGCCACACACGCACGCACGCACGCACACGCACGCACACACACGCACGCATGCACACACACGCACGCACGCACGCACACACATACACACACACAGCTAACCCTGAATATGTACAGGTACGTTTACACTGCTGCACTGCGAAATCGCCACCTGTTCTCTCACGCCCACATCACCACCTCTCCCTTTGCTCACCCACTAACCCTCCATTCACACTCTCTTCTTTGCTCTCCACCCCCATCTTACCACCACCTCTTCCCTTCCCTCTACTCACCCCCACAACCTCACCCACCCCTCCCCTCTGCTCATCCACTGACCCTCCCTTAGCACTTCTCCCTTTGCTTCCCCATCTACCAGTCACCCACCCCTCGGGTGCGGCGGGCGTGCCGTTGGGGCATGCACTGCCTCTCCCTTACACGCTCCCCTCTGCCCCACCACTAAAAAAAAACCAAGAAAACTCACCCACCCTTCGTCATCTGCTCATTCACTGACCTCCACTCACACTCCCCCTCTGCTCCTCCACCAACCGCCACCCCACCCTCTGCCTTGATCTCTTCCACAAACCTTCCACCGACCCCTCTTTCTCTTTCCGCCCCCTAACACCAACTCTCTGTCCTGCCTGCGTCACCCCCCCCCCCATCTCCAGCCTTCCTCGCTCGCGGGCAATTCTAACGGCTAGCGGTTATTTAGCGTAGCTAGTCGGCATGTGTTGAGCGAAGAAACACGAGGGCTTACCGCGCAGTCCCGGCCCCTGCTGGCCGGCAGCCGGGCGAAAACGCCTACGCGCAAGGTAACCGGATGAGGCTTTCTCTGTTCTCGCAAAGCCTCCGCTTTGCTCGGCGGCGCGCAGCGACGGCACGCGTGCTGGCGGCTGCGGGCGGTTTGCCTTCTGAAGCCCTCGGCTAAGCCGGAGACTAGCGTTCGGGCTTACGCTCAGAAGACCGCAGCACATGCGAGCAGCCATGTACCGTTAGGCGCCGATGCCTCCCCCTTCAGTCTCAATCTCAGTCTCAGTGTCTCGGTCTCAGTCTCAGTGTCTCGGTCTCAGTCTCAGTGTCTCGGTCTCAGTCTCAGTATTAGTCTCGGTCTCAGTCTCAGTGTCTCGGTCTCGGTCTCGGTCTCGGTCTCAGTCTCAGTCTTAGTCTCGGTCTCAGTCTCAGTCTCAGTCTCAGTCTCAGTGTCTCAGTCTCAGTCTTAGTCTCAATGTCTCTGTCTCAGTCTCTGTGTCTCAGTCTCTGACTGTCTATCCCTCGCTATATCTAGATCTCGCTCGTCCTTTATTCCTTGCTTTCTTTCTCCAGCCCACTAGCTCCCAATCGTCTCCGTCTCTCTTTTCATCGTCTGTCACTGGCCTCCAATGCTACCATCCAGAAATTCTTCTAACTCTTGCCCCCCCCCCCCCTTCCCTCTCTCTCTCTCTCTCTCTCTCTCTCTCTCTCTCTCTCTCTCTCTCTCTCT
>NW_014578897.1:77366-78011 GCF_000485595.1 Priapulus caudatus
AAGCCCTCGGCTAAGCCGGAGACTAGCGTTCGGGCTTACGCTCAGAAGACCGCAGCACATGCGAGCAGCCATGTACCGTTAGGCGCCGATGCCTCCTACTTCAGTCTCAAGCTCAGTCTCAGTGTCTCGGTCTCAGTCTTAATCTCAGTGTCTCGGTCTCAGTCTTAGTCTCAGTGTCTCGGTCTCAGTCTTAATCTCAGTGTCTCGGTCTCAGTTTCAGTCTTAGTCTCGGTCTCAGTCTCAGTGTCTCGGTCTCGGTCTCAGTCTCAGTGTCTCGGTCTCAGTCTCAGTCTTAGTCTCGGTCTCAGTCTCAGTGTCTCAGTCTCAGTCTCAGTCTCAGTCTTAGTCTCGGTCTCAGTCTCAGTGTCTCGGTCTCTGCTTCTGTCTCTGTGTCTCAGTCTCAGTCTCAGTCGCAATGTCTCTGTCTCAGTCTCTGTGTCTCAGTCTCTGACTGTCTATCCTTCGCTATATCTAGATCTCGCTCGTCATTTCCTCCTAGCTTTCTTTCTCCAGCCCACTAGCTCCCAATCGTCTCCGTCTCTCTTTTCATCGTCTGTCACTGGCCTCCAATGCTACCATCCAGAAATTCTTCTAACTCTTGCCCCCCCCCCCCCTTCTCTCTCTCTCTCTCTCTCTCTCTCTCTC
>NW_014578897.1:78394-85612 GCF_000485595.1 Priapulus caudatus
GAGAGAGAGAGAGAGAGAGAGAGAGAGAGAGAGCGAGCGAGAGAGAGAGAGAGGAGAGATTATGTGGCGTCGTGAGGCAGCAGACGAAAGACGAAACGATCCGAGCGCCTATCGTAATATTAAAGAATTCACTGCTAACTTTGTGTAGCATCTTCTTCTAACAAAACCTTTTTATATATATATACAATGGCAACATCCAACCAGCAAGCTAAATCCACGTGGGGAAACTCAGTAGAGCTGTGTCCCGTAGAGGCTGTCCAGGCCTCATCTTCACACATGTAATATTAAAGAATGTGGTTAAGGCCGTTTTCGTAATTATCTCTGCTAATCTATAAACGCCACCGCATGCGGTACATTCTTTCAAGAGCGTATAAAGAAGGATATACGTATCTAAGGATATACATATATACGTATATATACTAAGAATAATATACGTATATAAGGATATACGTATATATACGTATCCTTCTTTATACGCTCGTGATTCTTTCTTTCTTCCGTCTCGCAACACTAGCAATATTTGTGCCTGATTACGGGCAGGAAGGAACACCTGCAGCGAAGAATCGTATAAACAACAACGTCGATATGCAATATATCTGCAATGATGACAATCATCTCTCACGCCATGCAAAGGAACAGTACTGTTCGTGCGCTTTCTCGAAATCAACGTCAACATGGTATCACGCAGGAAGCTCGTGTAGCCGGTTATATGCTGGCGACAATCTACATGTGACATTACGAACAAGACGCGTCTTCGTCGGCACCCTGTGCTCAACTTCCGAAAACTGTAAACAGCAGGGGCCCGTTGTCAGAAGCAAAATTGGTCTTAACATTAGTCTTAACATTAACTTTTTCTCTTAGGCCGTTGACAGAAACGCTGCGAAGTTACGAGAATGAAAAATCGTAGCAGATTTCCTGATAACAATACGAAACAAAGTGATGTCGACGGTCTAGGAGAAATTGTAAATGTTAAGACTAATGTTAAGAATAATTTTGTTTCTGACAACAAGCCCCTGGAACAGAAGCGCACGGATGCGCGCTTCTTTGCCTACAAGGAAATGTAAATAGACGAAGAAGTAAGGTGGACGACTTTATCCTTCTATGCAAGTTAAGTAAATATCACGACTCACAGTCAGTCTTTTAATTTCTCTCTGCTTCTGGCAGCTGTGGTGGTGTGATCAGTGATTTTAAACAAAAAATCGCCCACGATATAGGACAGAAAATCCACGGGGGCAGGTTTGAATGACACTGGCGTTAACACTGGAATTTATAATTATAATTATTAATATAATATAATTATTAATTATTATAATTTAGAATTATAATTATTTAACCATTAAAATTTGGGAAAAATCCAATGCTCTTTACGATATTTCTGACAAGGATTTAAGAAAAAAAAAGATTTGGAAGTTTGGAACAAAGAAAAAAAAGGGTAGGGTTACGCTTAGCAGTATCCAGCGTTCTAACAACGATGCGCGCAAGGACTAACCATATTCATGTTGAAATTCCATTCACAGTGAAATGCCCAGTTGTGCATGAGAGAGCAGACCTGACGTTCGTTTCACGCATAATGCCACAGGTGAGTTCAGGAATAGGTGTGTTTATGCTTTGGACACGTTATGGTGCAGCGGATGCGCGAATAAAAATGGGCACAATACGCACTTTTAAGTAGAATTGTGAAAATTTGCAGACGTATACTACATACGTCTGAGTCTCAAAGGTTCTGAGGATTTTCTGATATAGTGTCAATTGAAAACGCCGTCTGCTATATTCGTTCCAGTGCGATGTAGGACCCTTCCATTTTTCACAGCCTTCGATAGCAGCGGAGACTGCCGCTAACGCCTTGAATGATATAGACAGACCAGCGAAAACTTCACGTCCGAGGAAGCCGCCATATTTGTGATTCCTTGTTTTTTTAGTTCAATCGACCGTTGATTACTAACTACCTCGCGTGGATGGGAGGAGGGTGAGGTGGAGGAGGGTGAGGTGGAGGAGGGTGAGGTGGAGGAGGGTGAGATGGAGGAAGGGTGAGGTGGAGGAGGGTGAGGTGGAGGAGGATGAGGTGGAGGAGGGTGAGATGGAGGAGAGTGAGGTGGAGGAGGGTGAGGTGGAGGAGGGTGAGGTGGAGGAGGGAGTACTACATAGGAATTTCGGAATGCCTTCAATAGCATCCGCGTATTAGCTGGCGTTGAGCTGTCTAACGCACGGATGGTGATGCCGTACGGGCTAACCGCTCTCACTGTCACGTCTGCGGGTATATACTGGTGCGAAATCTGAAAAAAGCTGGGGCGGCCAAACAGATGCCGCCTCGACCCAAGCACCACACCCTCACCGCAGGCAACTCGGCAGCAGCAAAGTTCAAGTGCGGTTACGGCGGCGTTTGCACATCGGCCTGCCATCGGCCTGCCATCGGTTTCACATACCTACTCATCGTCACAGGCACTTGGAGCGTTTCAATAAAATAGAATGTTAAATAAATACGAAATCTATTTACTACCAAAGTCTTAATGTTTCTCTACTCTCTTTCACCTATTATTGCCGACAACTTCCTGTAAATGCCGTCGAAATGCTCATCTGCAAACACACGCTGGCCGCCATTGCTGCCGCTGCACACTGACACTTAAATATAGTACAAGACTTTGGTAGTAAACAGATTTCGTATTTATTTAACATTATATTTTATTGAAACGCTCCAAGTGCCTGCGCTCATCGTGTTCCTTGGGCGTACGCCTAACACTGCATAATACTGCGTTATAACAGACGAGCGCATAAATTACATTGCTCCGACGCACGTGCGTGTGCGCGACATATAGTGTCGATGACGCTAGAACTAGCGTCATAACCCGTACGACTAGGATTGTAAATTTAATATGGGCCGTTAAGTTGCGTCCGTAAACGCACGCCGCTTTACGAGTTGACTGACTCACATTCGCTCGCGTTCCCGTCGACTTCATTCAGCTTACGCAACCCACTATACTAACTCACTAATTAGACTGTATGATAAAATTTATGTTTGATCGCCGGCACTGGGATTATAACCAAAACCGGACAAGCATTATAAATTTAATATTAATAGGTCGGGAATCAATACAGCCGGTCGTAGCTGCATCACGCTGCCTCTCATTCCGTCTCGCTACAAGAGCATCTATACATTCTACACTAATTGCGACCCTCGTGTTTCCGCGCATAATATATGTAAATGCGAAAAATGCTGGTAATGCGGTAATTTGCTGTAGTTCAGTGATGGCAGATGCACGCAAGCATCGTGAACGCTGCTGCTGAAGTGAGCATCGATGTATGACCGCACTAGTACTGATGAAATGTTCTAAATTCAAGCCCGAGACTTACATTACCCCGTCACTTCGATGCGTTTTTTTCTTAGAATGTCGCAGATTCGCATCGTGTTTCCGTGGAAACCAAAGGAAAGGAAATCCATCTTGGCTAGATAGCTATGCTCCCCTATTCGATATCGCAGCTGGGTCAATGAAGCTAGACCAGTTTGTTACGTGTGCACCTAAAAACGTCGATTTGGGCCGCACTTAAGCTTAATTAAGTTATAATAAAAGTTAAGAACATCCGATCGTAATTATTATTGGGTAGAAGTGCCTGCCAATCATGTCAGGTGAATTCAACCTTATAGAAAGGTTTCCTATCTTCCGATCTAGGCCCGTCCCCTCCCGCCTGCATGTGCCATTCCCGCAGGGATTTGGCCACAAGCAGTCACATTGTAGTTGTCAGACACCAGCTGGTGTTTTCCGCAGCAACCAAACTCGAAGACTTCCCATAAAAAATAGGAAGCTTTGAAGAAAGCTTTCCAATCCCCCACCAAGACACAGATATATAGAAAGTTTTCCTGCGCCTCTCAGAAACAGATATATAGTAAGCCTTCCTATCCCCCCATAATCTCCCCATCAAAATAAATATAGAGGAATCTTCCCAATCCATCACCACGCTCCTTCCCCCCTCTCTCCCATACCTCCCTCCCACTCAACTCCCCTACTCCTTCCTTACCCCACTTCCCTACTCCCTCCTTGCCTCCCTCCTCACCCCACTCTCTTCTCCCTCCCTCCCTCACTCCTTACTCCACTCCCCACCTCCTCAACTTCATCCTCCCTCCCACCACCACTCCCTCCCTCACTTCTCCACCACTCCTTCCCTCCCTCCTCCCTCCCTCCCTACCTCCTCCACTCTCTTCCTCCCTCGTACGCTACCATCAGGCTGCACTCACCTTGTACTCGCCGGTGACGAGCTGCTCCTTGACGACCTCTAGCTGCGCGATCACCGCGGTGACGCGTCGCACCGCATCCTCGCAGCTTCCCTGCAGCGCCGCGCTCAGCGTCGCGCGACCCACCACCACCAACTCCGTATCGTCGTCCGCGCGCACCGTGATGTCCGGCAACGGCGGCGCCACCGTCTCGCGCCGCGCCACCAGCTCCTCGGCGAGCCCGCAGGGGGCGCCGCCGTCACTCCCGCCTCCGCCGCCGCCGCCGTTGCCGCCGCCGCCGTCGTAGTTGCGCGTGAGTCGCTTGAGAACGTCGATCATCGACTTGCGAGGCTTCGCGCCGACCCCGACCCCCGAGGAGGCGGCGGCGGCGGCGGCAGCGGCGGCCCCAGCGCTGGGCTCGGACCCCGAGGCACTGTTCGACGTGCGGTGCGAGTCGACCGACTCGGAATCGTCCGAGTCCTGGTCTGAGCGCAGGCTGCTCAGCAGTCGCTGCTTCTTGTTGGTGATTGGACGGTCGGCGGCGGCGGCGGCCGGCGGGCTGCCTGCGTCGTCGTCGTCGTCGTAGCGACGCGTGCGCGGCTCGGCGTTGTCGTAGCGACGCGCGCGCGCTTCGGCGGCGGCGTCGCCGTCACTCATGTCGCTCGCGTTGTTGTTGTCGTGGTCATCGTCGTTGCCGTTTTCCACCGCCGCCGCCATCGTCTTCGTCTTCGTCGTTGTCAATATCTGGCTGTCCTTAGAGAGCTTCATCGGTTGGCTCTTACGCTTGGATGACATTCTGCAATGAGAGATGCGAGAGTGCAAATGAGAATGCAGGCAATGCCACCTAGTGTACTCGCATGTGAGCAGCGCCACCTAGTGTACTGACACGTGAGCAACGCCACCTAGTGTAATGACGTGTGAGCAGCGCCACCTAGTGTACTGACGTGTGAGCAACGCCACCTAGTGTACTGACAGTAACGTGTGAGCAACGCCACCTAGTGTACTGACATGTGAGCAACGCCACCTATCATACATACACGTGAGCAGCGCCACCTATCAGTATCATACATACACGTGAACAGCGCCACCTATCGTCTGCACGTGCGAGCACTGCCACCTATCGGCTGGGTACCGAATAAGTGTAACGTGAGACACAGCGGCTACCATTAACAATAAGATGATATACCAGGGGTTAATAATGACAAATTGACAATTTGACAAATGTCAATGACAAATGTTAATGTCAATGTCAATGTCAAATGACAAATGTCAATTGACAATGACAAATTGACAAATTAACAATGATAAATTTTGTCATTATTAACCCTTGATGATACAGGTTACCTCTGAGAAGCATCCAGCGTTTACGAGTTACGTTCAAGTTTAAGTTCTCGCGTAGTTGAGTTTTCGTTTACAATTTACAAGTTCACGCGGCCCGTATCCTCTTTCGCGCTATTGCACGCGTGCCGGGAGATAGCGGGGCAGACGCGCCATTATCTGCGGGACCACACTGGCGCCTGCCGAGCTGGGATCCTGCTCAATCAACAACGAACGTAATCAACGTCTTGAAAGTTTAGAGTAAAGACCTGCACGTGACTGCACGTGTGAACTGCGAAAGAGAGAGAGAGAGAGAGAGAGAGAGTGTGCGTGTGTGTGCGTGCGTGCGTGCGTGCGTGCGTGCGTGCGTGTGTGCGCGTGCGTGTGTGAGTGTGTGCGTGGACGACGGGCGGTCGATGATCCTTACATTACTGAGGAAAACGCAGAATTGATCTTATCTCCGCCAAGAAGAGGTTTCGCCTTGGCGATCGCGCAGCCCTTTCCTCCCCTATCGCGCATCATCGCACCTTATTTATAGACGCCATTACTGGTTGCTGTGACGTATGCGTGCGTGGGCCAATCAGCTGCTCGCGCTCTCGCTCCAACAACGCACACCCCGCGCGCGGGGAAAAAACCCAGCCGAAATACGCGAACGCACGTGTTTATTTTCGTTTCACCGCCGAAAGAAGTTCTTATTATGTACTAATGCAACAGCTCGCCCAGCGTGCTGAGAAACAATTTGCGAGGGCCTCCCCTCCAACGTCGTGTGCACACCGCCAGATATCAGCGACTATAGGTGTAGCCTAACTCTAGAACTATAGCCTTTCGCTCTGCCAGAGGCCCTGCCACTGCCCGGTGGAAGAGCGAAGGACTATAGTTCTAGAGCTACCACCGGCCCTGCCACTGCCCGGTGGAAGAGCGAAGGACTATAGTTCTAGAGCTACCACAGGCCCTGTCACTGCCCTGTGGCAGAGCGAAGGACTATAGTTCTAGAGCTACCTCAGGCCCTGCCACTGCCCTGTGGAAGAGCGAAGGACTATAGTTCTAGAGCTACCTCAGGCCCTGCCACTGCCCTGTGGAAGAGCGAAGGACTATAGTTCTAGAGCTACCTCAGGCCCTGCCACTGCCCTGTGGCAGAGCGAAGGGCTATAGTTCTAGAGCTACCACAGGCCCTGCCACTGCCCTGTGGCAGAGCGAAGGGCTATAGTTTTAGAGCTAGATGTTGCCATGACGTAACCGAAGACGCGCACGTTTGTGATCTAAGCATAATCAACGACTTATTTCTATGGCGCACAGCTGGTCCCACCGCAACGAGTATCTCATTAGAGCGGCTATGTTAATACGTGTGCCCTCTTGAACAGTCAAGGTGCAGACTGACTGACTGGTTCGTTGGCAGGGTAACTGCTGGGGTAACGCAGCGCTGTGGTGGGTGGGTGGGTGGACGGAGGGGAGGGGGAGGGGGTGAAGTCAGGAGCGAGCGCGTAAACTGACCCACGTAACTTTAACAGCATTTACTTCACCCTTTCATTCTCACCCCTCTCTCTTCTCCCTTCTTCTCTCTCTCTCTCTCTCTCTCTCTCTCTCTCTCTCTTCTCCCTTCTTCTCTCTCTCTCTTCTCTCTCTCTCTCTCTCTCTCTCTCTCTCTCTCTCTCTCTCTCTCTCCCTCTCTTGTTATTATTATTATCTCTCGCCCTCGC
>NW_014578897.1:86021-93374 GCF_000485595.1 Priapulus caudatus
AAGCTGCGGGTACCCGCTGCGCTGGCGTAAAAGTCAGTTCTACTAATTCATACTACTTAATAATTCGGACACAAAGAACATTGGGTAAAAAATCGTACAATAACATTGCGACAACAAATAGTCAATATTTTAAAATCTAGTCTAATAAATAATAAGCTGGGAAAAAAAACTGTTAGTTTTATGAGCATTTATAATGCAGCACAACCCAACTTATAACCCGCTGGATACATAATAAGTAGTATATATATATATATATATATATATATATATATAAGTGCCGTTTGTTTTTACCACTAACCTTTGACGGAATCGTACACATAAACAAGATCGGGAAGATACATGCGCGCACCGCCCAAGAAGTACGTCAGAGGAGCCACACGAAAAAACCCCACCCTTACCTCCCCCCACTCTCCCTACAGCTCCTCACAATCACTGATGAGCAAACGGGTCAATCGATAAGAGGTCAAACCAATAATTCCAGTCGCCGGATTTAGAAACCATATGGCACGCCGCGCGCATACGACAAGGGGGTCCTGTCAAAATCAGAACAGTAGCTGCTGCCCTGAGCCCCGCTCTCTACCCATCTACAGAAGGATTCGCCATGCCCCATGCACACGTGTTCGGCATCAGTCGGGGACTTTGATTCGGTGCTGACAAGCGGCGACGTAAGTGAAACATGGTGCGCAGAGATTGTTAGCAGTCTAGGATAATAGCAGCAGCAGCCGGAACAGCAGCCGTGCTGGCAGTTGCAGCAGCAGCAGCCGCAGCAACAGCAGCAGCAGCAGCAGCAGCAGAGTGACAGCAGCAGCAGTACCGGCAGCAGTAGTAGTAGGGATAGCAGCAGTAGCAGCAGCAGCATTGCTGTTGATAGCGCTATTACTACTGATGCTGCTGCTGCGGCATTTGATGATGATGATGATGATGATGATGATGATGATGATGATGATGGTGATGATAATGATCATAATGATAATGATAGTCCTATAGTTCTGCTACGTTTTTTACTGCTGCTGCTGCTGCTGCTGCTATCCCTACTACTACTGCTGGCGGTACTGCTGCTGCTGCTACTGCTGCTATCCCTACTACTACTGCTGCCGGTACTAGCAGCTGCAGCGATACCATTAGCAGCGATAGCAGCCGCACTGTCAACTAGCAGCAGCAGTAGCAGCAGCAGTAGCAGTATCAGCAGCAGTAACAGCAGCAGTAGTAGCAGCAGTAGCAGCATCAGCATCAGCAGCAGCAGCAGCAGCAGTAGTAGCAGTAGTAGCAGTAGCAGCAGCAGTAGTAGCAGCAGTAGCAGCATCAGTAGCAGCAGCAGTAGTAGCAGCAGTAGCAGCATCAGCATCAGCATCAGCAGCAGCAGCAGCAGCAGCAGCAGTAGTAGCAGCGATAGCAGCAGCAGCAGCAGCAGCAGCAGCAGCAGCAGTAGTAGCGAGTAGTAGCAGCGATAGCAGCCGAGACGCNCAGCAGCAGCAGCAGCAGCAGCAGTCAGTAATAGTAGCAGTAGCAGCCGAGCCAGTGTAGCCAGCCAGTAGCAGCATCCAAGTACGCAGCAGCAAAGTAGTAGCAGCAGTAGCAGCATCAAGCATCAGCGATCCAGCAGCAGCCACAGCAGCAGTAAAGCCCAAGCGGATAGCAGCAGGCAGCACCAGCCAGCCAGCCAGCGCAGCAGCCGTAGTAGCAGTAGTAGCAGCCGCGCGGCGAAGCAAAGCCGGGCCTACGGCGACAATTTATTTTCCACAAACAGGTTTATACAAAACATAGGAAGGATTGTAGCGCCTTCTCCATTGGCTGAATTTTGCGCAAGATAGTCGAGCCCTCGCCATGACTTGTAAGCCAAAATCCCCAATTTAGTCGACCAAAAAACCATTCCCGATTTCTGTTAAGTTTAGCTAGGTTAAGGTCGTTCATTTAGTATGTTTTCTTTAAAACAACATTGGCTTGACGGTAATTAACCCAAATATCATGCTGATTTCTGACTGATTTGCTTTTGCCTGAAGAAAAGTCTTTCAAGATAATGAAACAAACGCTGGTTTATTATAAGTATAAGTTTTGCGTGCTATGTATTTTCCACTGAAAGACACCATATCTTACTCATATGTATAACATATAATCATTACATATATTCGCAATGTCTTTGTTGGCCAATGTCGTTATTTTCATCTTAATCTGAGGAGGGTCGTCGGCTTAATAGTTATAGCTGCCGAGATTTCTGTTTACGAGTTTCTGTGTTAGTTCGTGCCGTGGTCCGATTAGTTTACGTTTCAGCTGACCTCAGGGTTAAACACGTTATGATAGCCGGTCTACTATAGGCTACTACTAGCGACTTACTACCCGTACTACTAATAATACCGCCACTAGCCGAAATTTTTTTCCCCAAAACGGTATTTAACATAGGAAGGATTAGGCGCCTTCTGATTGGCTGGAATTTGCCAGATGTCCAGCTCGCATGACTTGTAGCCAAATCCCCAATTATCACCAAACAGCGGTCAACGAGTACGAGTAACGTATAGCTCTAGTCCTGTCGTTAGCCCTAGTACTATGACTGACCATCAGTACGCTAGTCAGTACTGTCTAGCCCTTCGCTCCTTCCTCCTGCGAGCGAGCCACTACGAGTGCGTTGTACATACGACGTACGTATGCTAATATTACCGAGAGCCCACACCGCTCATAAAACTTAAGATTGAGATGAAATAAACACATTTGCCAGAAAGAATCTGCAATTTATAGTTGATTTAATATGTTATATTAATGATGAAAAAATACGTTTTTCATGCGAAATACATTCAGAAACGCTACTTATCTAGCGGTCATAACCCAAACAAACCATTTACAACATGCGGCGTTTGTTCTCTGTCAAAGGCAAGCAAATCGAAGCAAGCCAATCAGAAGCCGCGCTAAATTCTTCGCCTATGTTTATACCGTTGGAGCGAAATTTTCGCAGCCGGACCACCAGGCAGTAGCAGTACCGCTATTATAAGCAGTTCAGCTGTTATTATTCAGGCAGCAGTAGCAGCAGCAGTACAGCCAGTAGCCATTCAGCAGTAGCCATAAGCGCTTACCCAGAAGCAGTTTAGCAGTAGGTAGCAGTAGCCGTAGCCGCTACCAGCAGCCAGTACAGTAGCCGTAAGCGCTACCGCAGAGTAGCGCAGTAGTAGCAGTAGCGCTATTCGGCAAGGCGGATACCATCAGCAGCAGATAGCAGCCGCACTGCAGTAGAACCAGCAGTAGCAGCCATCTGCAGGTCAGTTGCCAGCAGCCAGCTTAGCAGCAGCAGCAGTAGCATCACGCAGTTGCAGCAAGCCGTGCAGAGCTAGCCAAGCAGCAAGTACGCAGCAGCATAGTACAGCACGCCAGCGTAGCAGCACAGCACTTAGCAGAAGCGTCTCAATTAAAAAAGCAGTAAATAAACACAAAATCGAGTATTTACTAGCCAAAGTCTTAACCTGTTTCCCTACATCTATTTCGCTAATAATCACCTGTAACATGCCGCGTGCAAATGCATCATCTGCCCAACCACACAAAGTACACCGCCACGCTACGCTGCTGCCACACTGCCACATAATCATATATTATAAATATATAAGAACAGAAAACATAAAATTATACACTATATTATTTATGTGTCCAGTGCTGCCAGCAGCATAGCGTGCGGCCGCCAGCGCTGTGTTGCGATGAGCATGTGGACGCGCATTACTCAGGAAATTGTCCCGCAATAGATAGGTGAAAGAGAGTAGAGAACCACATTAGACGTTTGGTAGTAAATAGATTTCGTTATTATTTAGCACTTATATTTTAATTTGAAACACGCTTCAAGTGCCTGTGAGTAGCAGCCAGTCAGCAGCACCAGCAGCAGCAGCAGAAGCCAGTAGCCCAGGCAGCATAGTAGCAGCAGCAGCAGAAGCGTAGCAGCAGCAGTTTAGCAGCAACAACAACAAACAACCGAACAGCAGCAGCAGCGCAGCAGTAGCAGCAGCAGCAGCCCCCAGCACTGCGCATCAGCGCAGCAGGCGCAGCAGCAACAACAGCACAGTCAGCAGCAGTAAACAGCAGCAAGCAGCAGTAGCAGCCAGTAACAGCAGGCAGCACACGCGCCAGCAGCTAGTAGCAGCAGCAAGCAGTACAGCAGCGGAGTCAGTAGCAGAGCCAGCAAGCAGTAGCAGCGAGCAGCAGCAGTATAGCGCAGCAGCTAGCAGCAGCCAGCAGCCAAGCAGCCAGCCAGCAGCAGCAGATAGCGAGCCAGCAGCAGTAGCAGCAAGCAGCAGCCGCAGCAGGCAGCAGTAGCAGCAGCAGCGCAAGCAGCAGCAGTAGCAGCAGCAGCAAGCCAGCAGCAGCAGCCAGCAGTATCAATGGTTAAGACTCGCGGCGCTGCAGCCGTCCAGCAAACTGACAGTCATGTACGCACGCATATGCTGCTATATAACGAAGGCCGTTCTCCGACAGCACACGATCTTCATGAAGTGCCTATACAAGAAAAACAAGCAGAAAAATGAGGACGCGGAGGAGGAGGAAAGGAGGAAAATGAGGAGCGAAAAGAGAAGGCACAAAAGGAGGAGACGGCGGAAGAGCAGGAAGAAGAGGCAGAGAAGAAAAAGAAGAAAAAAAGTAAGAAAGTAACAACAACAGCCAAGAAGAAGAGAAGAAGAAAAAATAAAGGAAGATGAAAGAAGAAGAACAAACAACGAAGAAGAAGAAGAAGAACGAAAACGAAGAAGAAGAAGAAAGAAGAAGAAGAAGAACGAAGAAGAAGAAAAGAAGAAGAAGAGAAGAGAAGAAGCAAGAAGAAGAAAAGAAGAAGAAGAAGAAGAAAAAGGAGGAACGAGGACGAGACGGAGGCAGAGGGAGACGCGAACGTGGGTCGCGTATTTCGGCCAACGTCGAGTTGACCGTATGGAAGCAACGCTGACGGCAGTAACACGTCGTTACGCCATCTGTTGTGCACAGGACAACACCACACACACACACACACACACACACACACACACACACACACACACACGCACACACACACACACACCCACAACACACACACACACACCCACACACACACACACACCACACACACACACACACACACACCACACAACACACACACATACACACACCCACACACACACACACACAACACAAGCGGCTATCTTAGTCCGCACTAATGTTAGCCCGGCTTGATTTGCGGGGGCTTAATTCAGTTGCGCCACTTGGAGCGGCCAGCGCCGATTGGCAGCCGGATAGCGATGTATATGACACACTGCAAATATTTCTAGCGCAGAGGCCCTGAGCCTGCGCGCTAGTGTAGTACATATCAATCACTAGATCTGTGACGGGCATAGAAGGACAGATCCAGCCAGCAGCCAGCAGCCAAGCCATCGGCCAGCACTCTGACATCTATAAGTTTTACATCACGACTCTCTCTCTTACGTTCTAGCCGCCCGTTTTTGCCATCAGATATCTATTCTCATGATAATACAGCAGCCACGGCGCATGCAGTGTTTTCTATGCCCTCCTATTTATATTTATAATCTAGTTATATCAATTTCTACCCCCCCGCCCGGCGCACGCGCAGCACCGCGCAAAGTATACACTTCTCAGAATACGAGCCGCACGCGTTAGAAACCGCACCTATCATTCGAGATAGCGCGGGTTCGAGGTCAGAGCACCGTATAGGTACTTACGTAGGCTGGATAATGGCTGACATATTAGAATTGTCGTGACGACGCCCACCGCGACACACCAACAGCACGACAGATTCAAGCGCGCTATGCGACGAGACACACCGACGATGGTCGGTGGGGGGGCGATTAGACACCACTTGCACGTCCGTTCACCTGTCTCATTTATTTATGACACATTTCGGAAGAATTCGGGGAGGAAGAGAGGGAAGAGAGACAGAGACAGAGAGAGAGAGAGGAGAGAGGGGGAGGGAGAAAAAGAGGGGAGGAAGAGAGAGAGGAGAGAGAGAGACGAGAGAGAGAGAGAGAGAGGAGGAGCAGAAAGAGAGATAGAGAGAGAGACGCGGCGAGAGAAGAGACACACGAGAGAGAGAGAGAGAGAGGAGAGAGAGAGAACCTAGAGAGGACCGAAGAGGAGGAGAGAGATGGAGAGCAGAGCGAGCGACGAAGAAAGATGAGAGAGACAGAGAGAGAAGACGAGGAGAAGAGAGAGGCAGAGAGCGAGAGAGAAAGACCGTGAGAACGAGAGAGCAAGCATTGAGAGCGAGAGCGAGAGAGAGAGAGCATGAGAGAGAAGAGAGAGATCGCAGAGAGAGAGAGAGAAAGCGAGAGACGATTCACGCACGCTAAAGCGTAGAGCACAATTAAAACAGCCAAAAAAATAAAATAATAAGCAAATTAAGCAGAAAACACAATGAGTGCGTAGGTTGTTTACGACTTTACGCGTGTTCGAGTACAACAGCTTTAATTGGATATGAGGTCAGTCGAACCACGCCACCCTTCTATATAAACATACATGTTTTCAAAATACGGGTGTTGCAGCCGATATCCGGCTATAGGCAAAAGCTAAGGTTCATGCGTTCACCGCTGCTGTATCAGTCCGATCCAGCAAGCGCATTGTGATTGCATTTCATTCCGTTAGAGTCCCCCTCCTCCACTTAATCGGCCGCCAGATCAAAGAACGCAAGAAATAACTCCTTCCTTCATTGACTTCGTCTGAGCGAGTACTGGCGACTTGAGGACCAGTCTAGGCAACAACGCCCGCTTGAATCTGCAGCTACGGCAGCGGGTAGAGGGGGCGCCGGCTCGATATGCTATCAAGAGCCCATTAACCCCTCTTGGCTCTTGATGCTATTTATTTACATTCGACTTTTAAAGGGCTTTAGAAAAATTCCGTCTAATATCATACTAGATAACTGGCACCGCGTCCACACTGTTTCATGGGGTCGTAGACACGGCAGCCTCACGATGGTAAGATTTAGAATCCAAATGGAAAACAAACGATATAAACAGTAAACACACGTACGTAAGTGGAACTCTTGGAATTTGCTATGATTGTAGCATTCAGCATGGCTCGTTCGATGTACAACTTATAGGGAGTATGAGCATGTGCGTAGGTATACGCAGCATAACCAATGCAGCGTTCTGTTATATCTGTAACTATTATCTGATCACGTTCAAATCGCTACATTTCCAAATTACTGTGATTTCGCTTTAATTCGTAGCGTGTGTGAATGAATGTACATGCGCCTAGTGCCTACGGACGCGCGCACACACACATACGAACGAACGAGCGAGCGAACAAACGGACGAACGAACGAACGAACGAACGAACGAACGAACGAGCGAACGAACGAACGAGCGAACGAACGAACGAACGAACGAACGAACGAACGAACGAACG
>NW_014578897.1:95207-96744 GCF_000485595.1 Priapulus caudatus
CGAGCATACACGCACGCGCGCGCACACACGCACGCAGCGCGCACATACACGCGCGCGCACACACGCACGCTCGCTGCCCACGCACATCGCATACACGCACGCGCGCACACACGCACGCAGCGCGCACATACACGCGCGCGCACACACGCACGCTCGCTGCCCACGCACATCGCATACACGCACGCGCGCACACACGCACGCAGCACGCACATACACGCGCGCGCACACACGCACGCTCGCTGGCCTCGCACATCGCATACACGCACGCACGCACGCACGCACGAGTGTACGCGCATACACGCACGCACGCACGCACGCACGCACGCACACACGCACGCACGCACGAACGTACGCGCACACACGCACGCAGCGCGCGCATCCAGTACGCACGTACGCGCGCGCACAAGCGCGCCCACACACTCTGAAACTGAGATGTGTCATCTGCGAAAACACAGTGCAAGCTGAAGCCATGAATGTGGGGCTAGTTAAGTCGCTGTGCATAACGTATGATCAGTGCGCGCGCGCGCGCGTGCTTTTTGTCCCGCGGCCGACAGACAAAAACCAGCGACTCTCCTCTTATGCACAGACTCCCAGCGCAAACACGATGACGCTGTTGTAAGCGATGACGCTGCTGCTGTTGTTTTCATCGCCATTCTAATTTAAACATTCGAGGCCGCCGTCTCGTGCTCGCGGTTCGCTCGCATTCTCGATCCGTGGTTCAAGCGCGGCGAATTCGAATCCGATTCGAATGTACTCGGAAACCGGTCGCCATTCCTTACTACTCGCAGTACTACTCGCCTTATGTATATTATTCTTTTGACCGAGATATTTTTTTGAACACATAAAACACATAAACACACACGCACTCACGCGCACATACACGCGCATACGCACACGGACGTACGCACGCACAGACACGGACGCACGGACGCACGCACGCACGCACGCACGCAACACTCGCACGCGCACACAACACTCGCACTCATTTGGAATGCTGACGGTGGTTGTAGTTGCATATAGGGTTGAATAGGGGCGAGCTATCGATCTGGCAGTTTGAATATACGTGCGTCGTCAACATCTAATGGCTAGTAAAGTAATGACAGCGAGCGCAATACATGTATTTATCACACATATGTGAGCGAGGGACTAATCGAATCAGCGAACAACGAGTTATAGATGCGAGTTCGTGAGTCAGCCAGTCACAGCACATGTCAATGTGAGTGAGTTTGATTACATAGCGAAACGATTGATTGAGAAGACGAATGATCGAGTCAATTACCGTGACTGCGTACGGTGGGCACGCACACATAGATCTATAAAACGGATATACAGCCATGGGAAGACGCGTTTAGAATGAGGAATAGAGTGCGAGTGAGAGAGTATGAGATGCTTGGGGGTGTTGAGAGAGTGGGAGGGAGAATATATTAGTAGGCAAGTGAGTTGGCGGAAGAGAGAAACAGTGAGAACGAATTGGAACACGCGCGACCGAGGGAGGAAGCGAGAGAAAGACAATGAAAGAAGCAGTGAGAACGAATTG
>NW_014578897.1:97654-99300 GCF_000485595.1 Priapulus caudatus
ACACACACACACACACACACACACGCATCCATCCATTAACGCACGCACGCACCCATGCACGCACGCACGTACGCAGACAGCGACCATCAATGCGTAGCGCGGGTAGACAACACGCGCGTGTACTCACTTATTGAGCTTTGGCTCGCTGCGTGCTGCGACGTCTTACAAGTCGTCGCTGTCGGCTGCGATGACGACGACGGCGGCGACAAAATCCACAATAATTCGACACGAAATCTCATTCCCAAGCGAGCGCATCTGTCTTCGTACGCTCCCTCGCTCTCTTTCTATCTCTCGCGCTCTATCGCGTGTTGTTCAAACGCCGATACACACACAGCAAGCGAGAGCGACTGACAATGCCGTATATATATATACGCAGCTAGAATTCCTTCTCCCGAGACGCACACACGCACGTAGATACACGACGCACGCTGCGAGCTGCAAGAGTACGTACACCGAGCGAAGCAGAGAGAGAGAGAGACAGACACACATAGAGAAAAAACACACACGCGCACACACACACACACACACTGACACTCGCGGCGCGGGTGCGGAACTATTGTGTGAGCATCTGCACTGTCAGTCTCTCACGGTTACCAGATATCTCGCCGGGCATCCCTGCTGACTGAGCCAAAATTGGCATGTGGGCCGATTGGCTGAGTGAGTAACGGCGGAATGCCAACACAGCGCGGCGATTGTTCGGGCGAATGACACTGGTGATTACATCAGGCCACATTACCATGTACCCGAGCGAGTGTCCCAGCAAGGCAAACAACCACGCATATGTTGGCGCGATTGGGTAACCCGAAGCCTCCCCCTCCCCCCTCCTCCCCTCCCCCCCTCCTCCTATTATTATGAAACCCCCCACTTAGTCTACGCCGACATTACTCCTGTCAGTGCTGCGAGCATGTGGCCCCGTGTGGGTGCCGCCGTGAGGGGGGAGGGGGAAGGGGTGAAAGGGGGGAGGGGAGGGGAGAGGGGGGTAGGCATTGTCGGTCGGCGTTTGACGAGCGACGGCTGTCGTGACGGTGTTTGTGTCGCAATCTCGTTTGTGTCGCGCGTTGTTACGATCGCGTCGATTTGTTGTCGCAAAACGGACCCCCCACCTCCACCCCCACCCCCACACACACCCCACCCCCCAATCCCGTGCCCCCCCCCCCCCATCCATCCGTCGCGCCCGACCTGCCTCTCGCCCGGCGCGGGTTTGCGCGGTCACCCAAACACACGCCCTCGTACCGATGCACGCACGCACGCACACGCACGCACGCACGCATGCGCACGCACACGCACGCACGCACGCACGCACACGCACGCACGCACATAGGGGAAACGTATACGCTCGGGAGCTTCTGCGCACACATGGCCGGTCTATCATTTATTAGTCGACGAGCGGGCCATTGCGGGAGTAGTGGGGATGGCTGCTATTATATAAACACACAATGCCCCGCGTACGACGTGTCTGGCGCCTCTCTCTCTCCTCCCCCGCTCCCTCCTCTCTCTCTCTCTCTCTCTCGCCATGTGAACATGTAGCAGGACGAGCGCCTTCTCCCCGGCTAAATGCTAAATGCATTTCACACTCGGGTAACATTGTCGGTTTATATACAGCCGTTCGATGCGCGCATGTGGCGCTGGCTGGCTGGCTGGCTGGC
>NW_014578897.1:99310-99851 GCF_000485595.1 Priapulus caudatus
GTGTGTGTGTGTGTGTGTGTGTGTGTGACGGTGTGTGTGTGTGTAAAAAAGAGAGAAAGAGAGAAAGAGAGAGATAGAGAGGAACAGATGTGACAGCGCGGTAGAGCCTGACACTGAGCGAGACTGCAGACAGTAGAACGAATGAGAAATGGTGTACCCAGCGCACGAATGACAATCAGTTACTAGCGGTCGACAGCATGCAGTCTGTTTCCTGTTTCCTTTGTAGCATGCGCGCAAAGATACTAAGAAACGCGATAACCCCCAAATGCACTCCTACCGCTGTGCACTTTGATATCAACAAATGCGCTTGACGATATGTCGGACGTTGTTGACAACGTTGTTCACCGAGGGCGAGAAACGAGAACGGGGACATGCGCTGCGTGTGTGAATACGTGCACATGTGAGAGAATAGATCAGATGATCAGTGGGAGGGACAACAAGAAAGAGAATGCGAGAAAGAGAGAGAGAGAGAGAGAGGGGGGGAGGGGAATGATAGAATGATAGAAAGAGAGAGAGAGAGGAGAAAGAGGGGGGAGGGGAA
>NW_014578898.1:10000-11793 GCF_000485595.1 Priapulus caudatus
AGATTCACACTGTCCCCTAGCACTTGTGCCCACAGGTGCCTACAAGGGCTATATATAGTACTAGAGCTAGTTGTCGCACATAACTTTCAGTTGCCCCAAAAAGTTCACCACTGTGATGACACTGTGACTGAGTTGGTCCGTAAGCCTAGCGCAGACTTGCGATTCTGGTCGCGCGTAGCTGCGACCTGCAATCGCATGCGATCGGTCGCACGCCTCGCCGAGTGTGCGCAAACTGCGCATGCTAGCGACTAGCTACCATTTGGCGAAAAACGCCTGGCGGCATGAGCAGTATTTACCCGTCATTTCCAGTTGGATGGCGACATCTTTATATGCCGCATGTTTCTTAGTGCGATCGCTGTATTCCGGCAGTGTAACATCAAACAAAACCGGTCTCTCCATCCACATATCTAGCAAAATGCTTTCTTTCTCATCACTCCAGCGTGTTGCTGTGAGCGTAGCCATATTGAAACATCACGTGATGAGATGGTGCTCCCTGATTGGTCGGACGAGAATTTGTCATCGTTCCAAGTCGCTGCCTACCCGGCCGCACACATGCGATATGAAAGCGATTTCGGAGCGACGAGTTGCTGAAAATCAAACATGTTTGATTTCTTGCGACTCGTCGCAAGAGACCAGAATCGCAGTCGCACGTTCCCGCAGACCTAGCGATTTCTCATGCGACTCGGCTGCGATTCTAGAATCGCAGCCGACTAGAATCGCAGCCGAGTTGCATGAACAAGTCGCAAGCCTGCGCGGGGCTTAAATATCTACAATCACTGTACACGATGTATTTAAGCAAGATATCGAGACAGATAGATCATAGATAGATAGATAGATAGAGAGAGAGAGAGAGGGGGGGGCGAGGGGATGAGAGAGCGGGGAGGGGGTCTCATCAGTATGTAGACTTATTATTACATGTACGTAATAATAAACATCTACATCATGTAAATAAATATACATACATGTGAGTACATGTAAATTGTAACTAAAAAAGGGATTGTAAATGTAAGTTGTAAGTTGTAGATCTGTGCTCTAGCCTGCTGCCTAGGCTCTAGCGTAAGAGCAATGTCATGAGATTGTGGTGGGAAGTTGTAGTGGAGCACTTGCATGGCGTCTAAGTAGACGAAACAGAGTGTATAAACGTTGAACCCTAATTGTAGCAACTATAATTTGCTCCATTGTACGGAGGCTGTGTGTGTCACTGTGTGCGCTTATCACGATCGAGTTTTCGACACTTGCATCAATAGTTTTATATCACTGTTTTATATCAATGAAAGCTGGTCTACCTGCTAAATTATTGAGGTAACATAAAAACAATAAACATTTATCTACGCAAAATAAACAGAAATTCTAATAAATGTTCGGTCATAACATAAGTACAGTAGGCAGAAACTTACCTTTCTTGGAAGAGTGTTTTGAAACTACGCTCGCATAATCTAAACGGTGATTGGTTGGCGAGCTAAATCTCGCGTGATTTCGCGATAATACACAATGGCAGCGTCCATGCGAAGAGTTGTTACTAATTTTACTGACATTGTTTTTCCTCAGGGAAACGTAACAGTTGATAGACAGCAACTGCATTTACAAAAGCCGGGTAAATCAATTATTTCCGAAATCATTATTGTCCGAAGCTTTTGTACAATTGATGCATTTTCTGCTGATAGTGTTGAATGAACGTATCACTATCACTAATGACACTATCAGTATCCGTATCAGTATAACTATAAGTTACTATAACTACATCACTACATACTATCAGTGACACTGTCACTGACACTGGGTGTTTGTGTTTA
>NW_014578898.1:13554-16220 GCF_000485595.1 Priapulus caudatus
CTCTCTCTCATTGCCTCTCTCTCTCTCTCTCTCTCTCTCTCATTGCCTCTCTCTCTCTCTCTCCTACAGGTTCCCGAGCTGGCTGGCTCCTGGCTTCTCACGCTGGTCTTGCAGTGCCCCCTGCTGGCGTTCCTGCTCTTCACGCGCGGCACCGTGATCCTACCGCTCGAACAGGCAGTCAACGCAGTCATGATGGCTTTCGTCCTTGTCCAGATCGTCGCCGGCTACTCAGCGGTCAAGGCCATCGCCGGCCACCAGGTGGTCAAGTTCCACATGAGACAGTACGAGGCGCTGGCGGAGACAGAGGACTCGCCGACGCTCCTACGCGCCGCGGAGTCCTAGCCGTTCGTGACGGAAACGGCCACTAGATGGCGTTACATGATCACATACGTTATGAGAGGGTGTAGAGTAACAGTGGCAGTTGTAAGATTATGACAGATCTGTTGTGGTTTTTTTTCTAAATAACAAGTTATTAACAATGTTGTTAACATAATGAAATATGTTAACATATTGTGTGTAAATATAACATGTTATTAACGTCATAAAATATTATTATCATGTTCCTGATAACTTAAAAGGAATTGTGATGAATTGCGATGGGCTTGGACCTGGATTCGAAGTTTCTACATCTGTTTAAATTCTTTTTAGAATTTTTGTGCGTAAGTCTCTGATATTCTCATTCAGAATCTCGTGTTGTATTATTGGGTCTCAGTGCAGCCAGTTTATACTTCGATAATTTAAGGATTCCGTCCATTTATTTCCAATGGTGAATCTATCCGTTCCATGTATAGTTAAGACTATTTGACTTTTAACAATTTTAATATTAGTGATAGTTTTGCTTGACATGTAATTGTAGATTTTTTGCTACTTTACCTACAGCAAATTGAATGGTACGTCAGTACTGTACAGTGGTGTCCTCTATGTGATCTATGATATTGTGTGATTGATTGATTGATTGACAACATTGATATTTCTCAAATGTTAATATATTATATTGAAATACAATATTTTTGTAAATATTTGTAAAATAAAAATTATAGGCCTACTCTGAAGTTATACAATTATTCGTATTTCTCTTAATGTTTCATCTTAATACGTAAAATATTTGCTTCGTATCATCCAAAATGGTGAAGTTATACAATTTGTATTTCTCATAATGTTTTATCGTAATATATCATCCATTTACTTGCATATAAATCGAGTCGTTAACCTTAGAAATACGGAAACGAGAGGAACGATAATAATCCAACGATCACCATACTTACGACGAACCAGACATACCCCCAGACATACTAAACACCATGTCTCGCTGTGCTATGTATGTAATCTGGCATGGTTTGTGAGAGCTTGCGCGTGAGAGTGAAACAGTTCTAGGTGGCCGACACACCTCGCCGTCTCCCGCTCTTCGTCGGTTTATTGTCGCGAATCGCATGAACAATCGCGCCTACAAGTTGCTAGCTTATATCGTAATGGCCGTGCTTGTAGAAATGAGAGCACCGGCACCGGATGCAGGCGTGTGTGTGTGTGTGTTTGTGTGCGTGATTCGTTATCAATATTACGTTTTCGGTTGCAAATACCATTTACGCACCTTATGTTGCGTATTTCCAAATGATTTCCCTATTTACACACCAGTGCCAGTGGCAGTATGTTTCATAGAGATACACGGTTTTGCGTAATTTTATGCTTTTATCATGCTACAGTAGTACTACTACTAGTAGTGGGATATTCAAGTTCTAGTGCCAATAATCTGTTCTTTATTTCCTTACTTTTGAATAGGCAATGAGCTGGTATCAAGCTTGCCATGGCAAATGAGTCTGTACTTCAATGTCTACTTCTTCCCAATATGGCTTGTAACAAACTTAATCACCTTTTATCTCAAGGTATGTATCTGAGAAATATATCTCTTTATCACACTAACATTTTACCTCATCAAACACTCGAACAAAGCAGTGGGCACATTTCAACTCGTAACAAAGCAGGATCAATTGAGAGAAGACCCCCTGCACTGGGTATTGATGGGACAATCATAAATTGAGAATTTATCATGAAAGACCAAAAATGAATCCTATTTGTTTATTTTAACCTCTCTTCCAAGAGATTTTATGCAAGCGCAAGTGATGCAATTAATGAATACATTGAGGGCACATTTGAGTCAACACTGTCACCGGCGTTAACCACATTGTATCTTGCAGTTTCACTACCTGGACATGCTTTATCAAATCATCCTCATCACCATCTTCATCACCATCACAGCAGTGGAAATCATCAGACTCTACCTCGGATACCTAGGCAACCTCTGTGAGAAGGTATGATTCATTTGCCCTGTATTTTGCTGTTACAGTGTATAACCTAACCGATCGCACCCAATGCAGTCAGAGAAAGTATGTGAACCTATGGCTATAAATTGCTATCTTGATTACATATATATCATGATTTATAGTAATTTAACCCCCAAAATTCGAAACCTGGACGCCAAATGGCGATTGTTTCATAATTTCGACCTGCGAGCATTGCATTGATCTCATCCCCTCTCTCCCTCTTTCTCTTCTCTCTCCTCTCTCTCCCTCTCTCTCTCTCTCTCTCTCCTCTCTCCTCTCTCTTCTCCTCTCTCGTCTCTCTCTCTCTCTCATCTCTCTCTCCTCTCTCTCTCTCTCCTCTCTCCTCTC
>NW_014578898.1:21685-23703 GCF_000485595.1 Priapulus caudatus
AGAGAGGAGGGAGGGTTGGTGGTGGGGGAAGGAGAGAGGAGGGAGGGTTGGTGGTGGGGGAAGGAGAGAGGAGGGGAGAGGAGGGAGGGTTGGTGGTCGAGAAGAAGGGAGACGAAGAAGCGAGTGGTAGGAGAGAGGTGGAGGGTTTCTGGGGGAGAGAGAATAGAGGAGGAGAGAGGGGGTTGTTGGGTTGGGGGAGGAGTGAGGCGAATGAGAGATGGGAGAGTGTTGCTGGGGGAAGAAGTGAGGTGAAGGAGAGAACAGGATGGTCGATGGGAGAGGAGAAGGTGGAACGTCGGTGGGTGAGGTAGAGAGGGAAAGCGTTTGTAAAGGAAAGGGAGATGGATACCTTTGCAGTTATACTTAAATCGGCTCACTATTTATGCGCCCCCTCCTTATGCTTATAACGTTTAACTCCGATAGATGGATTCAAATGATAAAAATATGTACTCTTGCTCTTCCACTGTGCGATCGATTTTGTGTATAAATTATATATCATGTGACACATGGAGTTAGGAGCACTAGTAAAACATGTTGATAACAAAAACAAAAAAACAACAACAACACAATACTAATAATAATAATAATAATAATAATAATAATAATAATAAATAAATGAAACACACATAATAAAAATAGTATAATATAATAATAGTGGTATCAGTACTAGAATAATGCTCATAACCTTGCATAATTATGGAGACAACGTGCAGCCATGAGACAGGGTAATAGTGTGTATAATAGGTGAATGTGATAGGGGTATGGTTCACAAGACACTGCATACGTCGATCTGCCTTTGATACATGTAATTAATAATTTAAGCAGCGGCATTTCTACGGAACACAACTTCATTCTGATTCTGAGGCCGCGATAGCTTATATCTCTCATATACGATGACAAAAGGCAACCAGGGTAAAAGAAGTTATTTAGATTTATTCGCATAAAATGAATTTTTAATCGGGTAACATTGTAAGTAACGTATCAGAGCCATGCAAAACACGAGGTGTTGTGCAGCAACAGTCACTAGCGATGTGTTAAATCCAGCTTGATTTACTCCACTAACATATGTGGTGTGTTGTTAATATCGAGGATTCTGATAAATGCTCCTTCTGTGGATCCTACATAGAATCAATGATCCACCTGTTTGTTGAATGTGAATACGTACTACAGTTATGGTTAGACTTACGGCAGTGGTTGGGCGTATGCGGCTATGTACATATTAGATGGCTTTCACCCATGGATATTATACTAGGAAACCCTGAGGAAGGCATAACATTTAATTTTATAATATTAATCACCAAATATGTCATCTATAGATGCAAAGCAAGCGGTAGGAGCCCAAACATTGCTGCAGTTAAGGCATACCTGAAATACGTAATGGAAGTTGAAAAATATATTGCTACGACAAACAACAAGATTGAACAATTTTATTGTAAATGGGCAACTCTATTACATAATTTATAACAATATAGGTCACATTTTAAGACAATATAGAAATGCATGTACAATTAGAGGGATGCATGTGTGTGTCTGTGTGTGTGTGTGTGTGTGTGTGTGGTGTGTGTGTGTTGCTGTGTGTGGTGTGTCTGTGTGTGCGCTGTCGTGTGTGTGCGTGTTGTGTGGTGTGTGGTGTGTGTGTGCTGTTGTGGCCTGTGTATGTGGTGCGCGCGCGCAGGCTGGGTGTGTGTGTATGTGTGTGTGTGTGTGTGTGTGTGTGTGTGTGTGGTGTGTGCGCGGCGCGTGTGTGCCTCGTGACGCGTGTGCGTTGGTGTATGTGTGTGCGGCGCGCGTGTGGGGTGTGCTGCGTGGTGTGTTTGTGTGTGTGTGCGCGCGGCGTGATGTACGGTGCGTGTCGCTGTGTGTGCATGTAAATATGATAAGATATGAGTAGACTATACATGTTTCTCATATAACATTACATGATGTTTAGTAAAATTGCTACTTGTTCATGCTCAAGGCCGTACAGCTACTACTATGCTAATTACCTCATTTCTGAACTTCTTGTTACGAAGTAAAGA
>NW_014578898.1:23847-25253 GCF_000485595.1 Priapulus caudatus
GAGAGAGAGAGAGAGAGAGAGAGAGAGAGAGAGAGAAGAGAGAGAGAGAGAGAGTGAAAGAAAGAGAAAGAGAGAGAAAGAGAGCGAGATTATGAGAGAAAGCTTTAACACTATCCACGCCACACACATCGCCTCGCATCTCGCGGGCGACAATGACGACATGACGTGACATATGTGTGAGAGCGCGACAATGACGGAATGACGTGACGTGTGTGAGAGAGAGAGTGCGACCCGCCGGCCGTCCGCGCGACGGCGACGTGCGACATGACATGTCAACGATAACTCTGCCGTCGCTCTACTTCGTCTGCGCCTGTCAGCTATCTGCGCTCTCCCATCGCCGCCGCCGCCGCCGCCGCCGCTGCCGTCACCATCGCCGTCATCGCTACTGTCATCGTCGTCGTGGCCGCGGCGTCGCGTGCCGTATCGACGGAGCCGTCAGCGGCTGCCGACGACGACGGCGACGACGACAGCTAACAACTCGTAAACGAGCGCGAGGCGCGTCTGTAGCGACGCACCCGCGCGCCGCGTCTGCTGCTGTCCGCTTTCTCGGCGCAGACGTCTTCCCCGCGCGCGCGCACACACACACATTCGCCTCCTCCTCCTCCTTCTCCTGCTCCGCCGCCGCCTGCCTCTCTCCGCAGACGCCTCCACGTCACCGGTTGGCCGCCGCGGCGCTCATTACGTAACGGCGCGCGCTGATTGGTCGAGCGGCGCCTCGGTCCCGCGCGCTGATTGGTCGCTCGGCGCCGAGCGGAGATCAAAGGCGCCGCCGACATAATGGTGCGTGTAATCATGATAGGCGGCGCGTCGTCGTGAGAGATACTCCGTCGCTGATGATGCACTACTCGCATAAAGTCGTCTGCCAGAGCCGATGTCCGCACCAGTAGTGGCAAGGCTCAGCACCGGCCGCAGCAGCAACAGTATCAGGAGCAGTAACAGCAGCAGTAACAGTAGTAGCAGGAGAACCGTGGATTAACACACACACCATACATCCCCGCCGCCGGCAACATCAACAGCGTCAGTAGTAACAGCAGCAGCAGCAGCAGCAGCAGACGAACACGAACGCGAACGTTTAGCCATGTACGACGACGACATATTTAATCCGCGGCCGAGGCATCTGCCGACGGGCATGGGCAGCATGGGCCATCACGGCATGGGAAGCATGTTCCAGCCGACGTCGTCGCAACACTTCCCGTTCGGATTTCCGCTGGCGGCTCGAGCCTCCGCTCCCGTCGTGTCGTTTCCCGCTTGCGCAGGTATGTATGTGTGCGTGTGTGTGCGTGTGTGCGTGCGTGCGTTTGTGTGTGTGTGTGTCAGAGGGAAAGAGAGGGAGGGTAAGAGAAAGAGAGAGAGAGAGAGAGAGAGAGAGAGAGAGAGAGAGAGAGAGAGAAGAGAGAGAGAGAGAG
>NW_014578898.1:29146-39012 GCF_000485595.1 Priapulus caudatus
GAGGGGAGGATATAGTACAGCATGTAGTACAGATATAGTACAGCATGTAGTGCAACACGGAGCATCGCAGCAACGTATAATGTATGTGCATACCACGTATATATATTACAATATATAATATATAATTTAGAATATAGAATATATAATATATAATATATAATATATAATATATATATATATATATATATATACATATATATATACATATATATGTAATATTTCATATATTGTGTACATTCAGTACAGTGTAATGTGACGCAAGCTAAGTAAATCTTTATGAAGCGGTTCGTATATATGCGTTATCGAGCGAGATGCCGCGAATCTAAAAATACAATCATGTTTATTATGTGTACGCACACTGCGCTGTAAATGCTTGCACGCACACTCACGCACGCACACACACGCACGCACACACACGCACGTACGAACGCACACAGACACTCGCACACTAACACGCACGCACGCGAGCACACACGAGTTAACGCGCATGCACGCGAGCACACACACACACGCAGACGCGCGCAAGGACACGCACTTGTACACTCACACTTGCTCGTATACACATAAGATCAGGAGTTAATGAGACAAACATTTGTCTTGATAACATTAGAGGATCACAGACGAGCTACAGGGCTAGCGTCGTCTCCCTAGCTCCTCCTACTTCTCCTACATAGCAGCATTTCGCCTCTAATATCTCTCTCTCTCTTTCTCTCTCTTCTCTCTCTCGCTTACTCTCTCCTCTCTCTCTCTCTTCATTCTCTTCCTCTTCTCCTCTCTCTCCCCCTCTCCCCTCTCTCCTCTCTCTTCTTCCTCTTCTCTCTTCTCTTTCTCACTCTCTATCGCTCTTTATCTATCTATCTCTCTCTATCCTATCTCTCCGTCTCTCTCTATCTCTCTCTCAATCTCTCTTCTCTTTCTCTTTCCTCTCTCTCTCTCTCTCTCTTTCACCCTTCTCTCTCTCTCGCTCTCTCCTGCCCTCTCTTCTTCTCTCTCATCTCTCTCTGATCGCTTTTATTCCCCCCTCCCCTCTCTCTCATCGGTTCTCGTTATGGATCATCGCAGCCATTTTTATGACGTTCATGTCGGTGCTGTTCATGTCCTGCTCGCTTCGGCGCTGCACGCACGTTACCCAACCCGCCATTTTGTTTAACAAAGTTCGACTCCGTTCGCGCTTGTTCGCTAACAAGTGTTTTACTTTACATTTACGTTTCGTGCTTAAAACCGCCTGGCGGCTGTGCATGTCTTCGCTGGTCACCTGTACTCTTCCACCCTTCCCTCTCCCACCTCCTCCTCCAGTGCTCCTCCTTCCCCTCCCCTCCCCGCGGCGCGGCGGCACTCGGGTGCAGGATCGCGCGCGTACGACGTCTGCACGCCGTCTGATTGCCTCCAGAGATGAGGTACAGTGTATGTATTTACGTACATTGATCACACGTACGCATATCCGCGGTATGTAGTACGTACGCTACACACGGTACGGACACGCGTACTGTGTTATATGCGTTACATACACACGCACGGACACGCGATTATTTATTAGGTCAATACACATTTATCGGACACGATGTATTGTATAATCGTACAACATACGTTTTTACGCACACGCGTACTTGTATACGTACATACACACTGACGGATGTTGCATATCGTACATACACATAGTATCGGACACGGGTATTGTATACGTAATCATATAACTACGCACGGCAGGTATGTATACGTTACATTACACACTCACGAGCACGGCGTATGTTTACGTTACATTAACCCGTACGGACACCGGTTTATGTTTACGCTACATACACACTTACAGACACGGGTTATGTATTACAGTTACATACACGAGTTACGGGACCGCGTCAGGTTCTTAATAGTACTACACAGACTCTATATACTATCCTTAAAAACTAAACCTTATTCTCATACGAGAAACGCGTCATTTGTAGTACGTACATACACACTGATACGCACACGCCGTATGTATACGTACATACCACGTATCGCAGCAGCGTATGCCCTTATACCCGCTGACATACACACGTATCTGGTACATGCCGCTACTTCTATGAGTATACGTTAACATACACACGTACGGACACGCGTATGTGTATTAGCGTTAACATACACACGTACGGACACGCCGTATGTTTATATACGTATCAGACATCACGTTACGGACACGCGGATGTGACGTACAATACACTCACGCACGGACATCCGTCAGTATGTATTTAACGGTAGCATACTACACGATACGGGACAGCGTATAGTCTTACGTACTATGTACACCACGCTACGGATCATCGCGTATGTATACGACATTTACCAACAACGCACGGACACGGCGTATGTATACGTACATACACACGTAACTGCACACGCGGTATGGTATTACGTACATACACCTTACGCTCACGGGATCACGCGGATATGTTACGTACATGACACACGTCCACGGACATTCGCTTGACACTCACGCACGGACACGCTGTTGATTGTTTATATCGTACATACACACTTACGGATCACGCCGTTGAAGTCGTTGATTATTCAGCGTAACATACACTCATCGTACTGCACTCACGACGGCATATGTTTATTACGTAACGATACACACGTTACGCCACGCGTATGGTATACGTACGATTAACACAACGTACGGACTCGCTATGTATACCGTACATTATCACACGTACGACACGCGTATGCGTTATTCTATTCATGTATCACCGTAGCGGACACCCGTATGTATACGTAACATGCACACGTACGTCACACGCGTTATGTATAGTACATACACAGCGATACGGCCACAATACGTCGGTAGTTTTACATACGTCTAGCGCACGCGCTTATACGACACACTTGCATATGTATAAGCATATTATATACATTATCAGGCAGTGCTTTCAATATTGATACACTTCTTGATCATTATGTATTACATTATCGTTAATATTTTTATTATAGTTATATTATGATTTAAATATATCATTATCATTTAGATCTATACGTATATTATCATTATATCTATTATATTGTATATTATATTACAATACCTTACATTACATGTACATTACATTACATTACATACATACTATTACATTACATTATATTATATTTATTATTATTATTTATATTATAATAATGTATAGTTGATATTATATTATTTATTTTATTTTACTTAGTTACTAATTAATCATTTGCCTGGTTTGCTTGCTAAAACATTATCAAAATACTACACTTCGCGTACTATATACCTCCCAAATCAAATCTAATTACCGCTATGTATGCAACGTTACGCCGCGCCATGTATCGTAACGTTTTTTTACGCCCTTTGCAGGGATTCGACCCCCCCCCCCCGCCCCACCGCCCCCAGCCGCCACCCCCCCTCCACCCCGCCCCCCCCCCCCCCGCCCCCCCACCCCCACCCCCCCCCCGCCCCCCCGCCCCCCCACCGAGAAGCTACGGGCGCGCACGCTCCGCCCCACCTCCGCCCCCCCCCCTCCCCCCCGCCCCCCCCCCACCCCCCCCCCCCCCGGCCGGCTCCACCGCCTCCCCCCCCCCCCCTCCCTCCCCCCCCTCCGCGCCCCACGCACACTCGCCCGCCGCTTGGTCGCACCCTTCTGCCACTCCGCCTCTGGGCCTCTCCCCCCGGCCGACGTCCCCCCCCCACCCCCCCCCCTCCCGCCCCTCCCGCGCATCCCGCCCCCGCCCCCCGCCCCCCTCACCCTCCCCCGACCCGCGCCGCCACCCCCGTCCCCCCCCTCGGCGCGCCCCCCCCCCCCCCCCTAACCCCGCCCGCGGCCCCTCCCCCCCCCCCCCCCCCCCCCCCCCCCGCCCTCTGGCGCTCTCGCTCCACCCCTCTCTCACCGCCGCGCCCCCCGCCTCCCCCCCCCCCCTGCCCCCGCGCGGCCCCCCCCCCCCTCCCCCGCCCCCTCCCCGTGCCTCGCCCCCGCCCCCCCCCCCCCCGCGCCCCCGCCTATCGTCTCTCGCAAGCGGTTTACGCCGCGCCATGTATGTATCGCTCACGCGGCGCCATGTATGATATACGTGTATACGCCGCCGCCATTGTATGTAACGTACTCCGCGCCATGTATGTTACAGTTTACGCGCATGCTACAACGTCGTGTTTATGTTCGGTCGCGTTTGGTTGCTAGCGCGATCTCGTGCTCTCGCGATTCAACTTTGAGAGAGCTGGTGCGTTTTGCTGATGGACCGCGACGGTACGTTATCGATTGCGATGGCCGCCTTTGTACGATATCGTGCCCAATGGAACGACTCGCCGATGATCAAGTTACACGAAACGGATAAAATGATCGATGGGGTTGTTACAGCTCAAAGGGGCAGAGCCGTCATAGCCAGCAGGTGAGGTCACGCGCGTAACACACGCACGAAGCATTGGGATGCACACCACACACACGCGGAGAGCACGCGAACCGCCATCGCACAGCAACACCTCGTACACGACAATAGCTAATAGCCGCACCACTACACACGACACAGCGCTACGCACACATCACCACAACCAACCACAACAGCTATACAACTCACTAGTCGGAGTACGACCTCGTGGACACAACTGAACGATCGCTACACACCACTTGTCCCGATACAGAACTGCGGCCGCACGCACGGATGCGGGCGCGGCGCATATTAACGCACTCAGGTGATTTGACGGCACGGCACAACGTACCGCCAGTTCACGCGTTTGGGCTGCAGCCGGATAGTAGGAAAATCTTTTGCCCGCTTTACTGACTACTGCGAGCGGATGTTATCGATGTGACGCCTAAATTATCAGCTTTTGATGGCTTCGTAAATCTGTCAGTTCACTAACGAGAGCGATCGTTATGTTGGAACGAAGTGTCTTGCCAGATTTAAAATCATAGCTGAAAATGGATAATGGTTTTTCAACATTTCTAACGACAAGAAATAGCTATAGTTATATATATACTCTATGATACTGCTCATATTATTATTTTTATTTTATTTGCTATTTTATTAACTTTGCATGATTTCTTTATTTAAATAACACTCGGATACAATAAGTAGCAACAACACAGAACATCGCGTGAGAGTTGATCAGCGAGCGATAGGGGCGGTCAGATCGAGAGCGGAGGGGAGAAGTGAGAGGCGCGGGCGGCGGCAGGAAGGCAGATGACCTCGGTGACCTTCAGAACCGGCGAGACAGCGAGAGTATTTCAATGCGAGCTACGGGGGCGAGTGTGATAGACAGAGGCGGATGGGCAGATAGTTTGATCAAGCTTGGAGCGAGGGGATAGAGGTTGAGAGCGAAGATGAGAGCGCAGAGACGGAGTGAAAGAGAGCGGAGGTAGAGGTTGAGAGAGAGAGAGAGCGATGGATACGATGAGAGCGAGGGGATTTGAGAGAGAGACGTGATGACGAGGGGTCGGAGAGAGAGTGAGGGGGATGAGAGAGAGCGGCGGGAGTTTACGGCAGAGAGAGGTGGAGAGTTGAGAGAGAGTCAGCAACGTTCCCTAAAGGATAGTGAGCAGCGAGCTGAACGGAATATAAGAGTGAGAGAGAGCGAGAGGGGGAGAGTGTGGAGCGATATGTTTGCTCGGATGGCAGCAGAGGGGGCATCGCGTCGTGAGGACCGGGATGGATGCGAAGCGCAGGGGTAGCTGGAGTGAACCTGCGTGGAGGCGAAGTGCGAGAGTGTTGAAGCAGCGGAAGGAGTCGGAGAACTCAGCGATGCTGGAACTACAACCTGGCTGGCTTATAACCTATCCGGCGGTATAGAGTTGAGAAAGAGACGAGGGTTGGAGTTGAATGAACTTGAGCAGCGAGGGGGGAGTGAGGAGACGAGCAGAGAGAGCAGACGGAGGGAGAAGGGACAGGAGGTGAGATGAGCAGAGAGATGCGAGAGGGGATTGGTGCAGACGAGGACCAGAGCGAGGGGGAGTGCAGAGAGATGATGCAGCGAGGTGGGAGGGAGAGGTAGCAGAAGCGAGGAGGGGGCAGTGAGAGAGAAAGCGTAGGATGTGGAGGTGACGAGCAGGCGTGCCCGCCCTGTTGGGCGGCGGTCTCAGGATGCGGCAACTAGTGGCTGAAAAGAACATGGCTTCATTCTCTTCCTCTTCTATGTCGTGTGCTACAGGTGTATACATCACCGGACCTGCACCAGCGACGGAGCGCAGTGTGTATCTACACAAGCCCGTGTAGTTCCACAAGGACTGATAACCTTAGTGATACAAACAGATACCGCTGTAGATCGCGCACGGACACGTAAAGTCATCTTTTATATAATTATTTATATATATAATTATATGATATATTTCTCTCTATGCTCTCTCTCTCTCTCTCTCTTCTATATAATACTTATATGATATATACGGTTCTTTTCTCTTGCTTCTCTCAAAGCTTACTCTCTCTCTCTATTCTCTCTCTCTCTTCTCTCTCGTCTCTTCTGGTCTTCATCTCTTATTATTATAATAATATATTCTCTAGACGCTATGATGTATGTCTTATCCTCCTTTTATCCTTTAATTGTACGTCTTTATTATGCTATTAATTGCTATGATTTTACACATATAACTATACACTGACTATTACTAGTATAATATTACTATATATTATTATTAAATATGTTTATATTGTAACCGCTTATTATATATATTAATCACAACACTATCTCAATTGTATTTCTTCTATGTGCGCGGGCATCAATGGCGACAATATGCCGATTATGATGTAATATCGATATTCCTTCTTGGATGGTATGAGATCACCGGTTGCGGTGGTGTAGCGCGGAGCGGAAGCTCGGAGGTCCTGAGGATGCGGTAGCGGGCCGCGCTGACGCTTGTGTGCTGCAGAAGAACTGCGACTCGTACAGTTCGCTGGTGCGCTAAATTATTGTTTCACGCGGGCTGTCGTGCGTGCGACGCGTCATCGTGCGCCTTAGCATCACTCGACGTAGACCTATAATTGGTCGACAACAACATTTAATCCTAATCCCTGACCTGCGCTTCGCCCAAACACTCTATCGTTCTTTCGTCCCACCCTGCCAGCGGCTCCTCTTCCCCTTTCACTTCTCTATTCTCTCTCTCTCTCTCTTTCCTCTCTTCGCAGCGTCGCAGGTGCTCTTACTCTCCTCACTCTCTCTTCTCTCTTCTCTACTTCTCTCTTCTACTTATTTTCTTTCACCATCACCCCGCTCTACGACTCTTTTTTTGTATCTATATTACACCAACCCCCTCACCCACCTTATCCCCCCTCTCTCTCTGCTCTCTCTTCTCGCTCTCTCTCTCTCTCTGACTCTCTCTCCCTCTTTCATCTCCCCCTCTCTCTCGCGCTTCCCACGAGTTTTTACCGAGATAGTTATTTCTCGTTCCCCTCTTCACGCAAGAAAGTATTACGGTGTTACGGCCGACCGCGGGGTTGACGGTGGCGCCCCCGCCCGCCGACAGCGCCGTAATCCGACTTAACAAGCCGCGTGAAAGATGAGAGGGAGAGCGGCGGCACGTAGCTTAGACACGCGCGGGCGGGGGGTGGAGGGGGTGAGGAGGAGGAAGAGGGTGGGGGAAGTCAATACGGTGGAGCCCTCTTCACGGTCCTCTCTCCGTGGCTTTCTCTCTCTCTCTCTCTGTGTGTGTGCCCCCCCCTCTCTCTCTACGGTCCTCTTGACGTTAGCTTCTGTGTTCTCGCCGCTGATTGTCGATTACCCGTCATTACGGCGCTTGGCGTGCGGAGACGGCGTGAAGGAGTGTGTGTGTGTGTGTGTGTGTGTGTGTGTGTGTGTGTGTGTGTGTGTGTGTGTGTGTGTGTGGTGTGTGTCGTGTGTTAGTGTGTGGTGTGTGTGCGTGCCGTGTAACGTGTGTGTGTGCGTGTGTGTGTATATGTGTGGTGTGTGTGTGTGTGTGTGTGTGTGTGTGTGGTGTGTGTGTGTATGTGTGTGTGTGTGTGTTGTGATGTGTGCGCGCGCAGCGCGTTGGCGTGTCGTGTGTGTAATAGTGTGTGTAGTGGCGCGTGTATTTATATATAATAATATATGTGTGTGTGTGTGTAGTGTGCTGTGTGTGTGTGTGTGTGTGTGTGTGTGTGTGTGTGTGTGTGTGTGTGTGTGTAGTGTGTGTGTGTGTGTGTGTACTCATGTGTGTTGTGTGTGTGCGTGTGTGTGCTAGTGTTATATATATAATATATGTGTGTGTGTGTGTGGTGTGTGTGTGTGTGTGTGTGGTGTGGTGTGTGTGTGTGATGTGTGTGTGTGTGTGTGAGTGTGTGGTGTGTGTGTGTGTGTGATGTGTGTGTGTGAAGTGTGTGTGTGTTGGTGTGTGTATGTGTGTGATGTGGCGTGTGCGCGTGTGTGTGTGTGTATGTGTGTGTGTGGTGTGTGCGTGTGTGGTGTGTGCGTGTGTGTGTGTTGTGTGTGTGTGATGTGTGTGTGTGTTGAGATGTGTGTGCGTGTATGTGTGCTGTGTGGTGTGTGTGTGTGTGATGTGTGTGTGTGTATGTGTGTGTGCGATAGTGTGTGTGTGGCGTGTGTGCGTGTGGTGTGTGTGTGGAGTGTGTGCCGTGTATTGTGTGTGTGTGTGTTTGGTGTGTGTAGTGTGTCGTGTGATGTGTGTCGTGCTGTGTGTGTGTGTTGTGTGATGTGTGTGTGTGTGTGTTGTAACGGGGTATAGGTTTTTTTTAGAAGGGGAGCGCAACCGTGTGGTACTCGGTCACGCCACGCGGCGGATCGCGTCAGCTTTTACGTCCGTCTGCCGTCAGCAGCGTCCCGCTTGGATCTGCTGGCTATAGCAGGCCGACCGCTAAAATATTCGTGGGAGTTTTCTTTCTTACGAGGGAAGTGTGCGAGTGTGTATCGCTCTCTCTCTCTCTCTCTCTGCTCTCCTCGAGCTCTCTCTCTTCTCTCTCTCTCTCCTCTCCCTTCTTCTCTCTCTCTCTTCCTCTCTCTCTCTCTCCTCTCCTCCCTCCCGTCCCTGCCCTTCTCTTTCCTTCTCCTCACCTCTCCTCTCGTTCTCTCTCCTCTCTCTCCTCACTCTCTCTATCACGATCTTCTCTCTCTCTAACTCTTCTCTCTCTCTCCTCTCACTCTCTCTCCGTCTCTCTCTCTCTCTCTCTCTCTGTCTATATTTCTCTTCTTCTCTCTCTTTCTTTCGCTCTCTCTTGCTCCTCTCGCTCTCTCTCTCTCTCTCTCTCTCTCTCTTCCTTTCTTTCGCTTTCTCTTTCTTTCTCTATCTCTCTTTACCTCAATCTCCCTCTCTTTCTGCCGTCCCTATCTTTCTCTCTTTCTCCCTCTCTCTTTCCTTCCCCTCTCCCTCCTCCCCCTCCCCTCCATCATCCACACACCAGTAGCAGCAGCAGCTCACCCTCCCCCCGTGGTCGTCTGCGTGCGTCTATGGCGCGGCAGTCACGGCTGCGACCTGTTAATACTCACGTAAATCAGAAACACGACACACGGACACACCGCCGCCGCTGCCGACACCGCCGCTGCCGCCGACACACTGCCGCGTGCTCGCCGACAAATGCAACACGCGGCAGACGCGTTAGGCTTGCATCGATATGTGCCGACACCGCCGCGTGCGCACGGATATTGGCGTGAGAAGCAGCAGCAGCGGGAGCGGCGGCAGAATCGGCGGTAGCAGCGGCAGCGGTGATGGAGGCAGCGGCGGCGGTGGCGGTAGCGGCGGAAGCGGGAGAGGCGGCGGTAGCGGCGGTTGCTACGGTAGAGGCGGCGGCGGCGGCGGCAGATCGGCGGTAGAGACGGTAGCGGCAGAGGCGGCAGCTGTAGCGGGAGTCAGTACTGAACGTGATAACGTGTGAAGATACTATACAACACCTTAAAAACGCGATCTTTTTCCTGCCTCGCTCTCTCTCTCTCTCTCTCTCTCTCTCTCTCTCTC
>NW_014578898.1:41913-43837 GCF_000485595.1 Priapulus caudatus
TTCTCTCGCGCTATCTTTCCTTCTCTCTCTCTCACTCTCTCTCTCTTTCTTTCTTTCTCTCGCGCTATCTTTCCTTCTCTCTCTCTCTCTCTCTCTCTTACTCGCTCTCTTTCTCTCTCTATCACACTCCCGCTCTCTCGTGGGCGCACTCTCTCTTTCCCTGTCTCTGTTTGTCTCGCTCCGTTTCGCGCTCTTTGTATCGCGCTATGGCTTTCGTTTCCCTGGCCTTCCTTCACTCTCTCTAGCGCCTTTTCCTCCCTCAGTCAATCGTCCTTCCTCTCTCTCATCTGGCTCCCCCTCCCTCTTGCGCGCTCGGTTTCTCCTCTTTGTATCCCTCTCTGCCTTCTCTCTCTCGCCTCTCCCCTTCTCTCTTATTCGCCATCCTTCTTTCTCTCTCTCTGCCTCACCGGTTAATGGCGCTCCACGACCACACCCTCCCACCGCTGCGTGTGAGTTTAGAGCTATAGATTGACGCGTCAGCCTGAGAGGTGCAGGCGGCCCGCTGCCGCCGCTGCCACCGCTGCCGCCGCCGCCGCCGCTGCCGCTGCTGCTGCTGTCGCCGAATCTTCTGGGAGCGCGCGCCTCGGCAGACGCGTCGCTTCTACTCGGCTGCGCGCGTTTGTCAGCCGATAGGCGCTTCTCGGCGTTCCGCCGCGCGGGGGCAGCACTTACGGCGCCGTGCGCACAGGCTGGGAATCCCCGCGGGACGGACCACCACCTGAAGCCGCGCGCGAGAGAGAGAGAGAGAGTGCCCGATGTGCCGCTGACACGTCGACGGGCGGCGAGTAATTAGTGGCAATTAGGCCAATTAGGAGCGCTAATAATTAGTCGGATAATTAGTCGACGGAGTTACGAAGGCGCCCGCGAAATTTTTGAGAGGAAAAGTTTTTTTTCGTCGTGGTTAAAGTTTGACGGAGCCGAGCTTGTGCGATGGGAGATGTTGCTGTAGCCTACTCTACGACGAGGGAGGGAGCAAGGGGAAGGGGAATGAGGGAGGGAGTGAATAGGAAAGAGGGAGAAGGGAGGGAGTGACGGGAAGAGGATGAGAGAGGGATGGTGGGGGGCGGACGGGAAAGGGAGTGAGGAGGAGGAGGAGGAGGAAGAAGAGGAGGAGGAGGAGGAAAGAGGAAGGAGTAGTCATTTAGCGAGCCTTGTGTTTGGCTCCGATGCATACAATAAATTTATACGTAAGATTTATAAAATCAGTTCATACGACATGTACTTAATTTTACGAAGTTCATGTACTAATATTTTAATAGACGTAAAAATATTTTAATAACATTTTAATACGTAAAATTATTATATAGATTCGTACATGAATTCCTTTTTAGCAAATTCGTGCAATTCTCGTACGACATACGCGTTTTTTTTGGCTCGGGGATAATATTAACTCGGTATACGTCAGGTCCTAGTTAATAGTGATACACTCTGTATGCTTACATGTTTAACAGCCGACATGACTGCGGCTATAGCTACCACGGCCCATTCTCTAGTTTATCATACGGAAAGGAAGGTTCTGGGTGAAACAAAGAAAGAATTAAGCAAGGAAGAAAGTTGAGACAAAGGAGCTGATGTATGAAGAGCAGCGATAGTGAGGGGAGGGAGGGGAAATGTTCTGGGTGGTAGAGTGAGACTAGAAAGTTGAGACAAAGAGAGCTGATGTAGGAAGAGCAGCGATAGTGAGGGGAGGAGAGGATGAGGAGGAGAGGGAGGGAGGGATGCATAATTCATGCGATTAATGTAGCACGTAATGCAGGAAGTAACAATATTATAAATATGTTCTTAGAATAAATTTTTAATGCGGCAGAGTAAATTTTAACGGTGCGGAACGAACGTGATAAACGAATGGAATACAGTAAAAACCCGCGTATAAGAACATAGATTTTTCCAAGTTAGCCTCAACATGTTCTTATATAAATGGTGC
>NW_014578898.1:44069-45696 GCF_000485595.1 Priapulus caudatus
CTCTCTCCCTCGCTCTCTCTCTCTCTTTCTCTCTCGCGCGCGCTCTGTCTCTCCCTCCCACTCTCTATCACTATCTCGCTCTCTCTCTCTCTTTCTCTCTCGCGCGCGCTCTGTCTCTCCCTCCCACTCTCTATCACTATCTCGCTCTCTCTATTCGCGCTGTTACACACACACACTCTCTCTCTCTCTCTCTGTCTCTCTCTTTCTTTCTTTCGCCCGCTATTTATCTCTACTATTTTTCTTTCGCCGTCGCGCTCTTTCCCCCTCTCTCTTGCGCTCCTCTTTCTCTCTGCCCCTCTCCCTCTCCCCCTTTCCTCATCTCTCTCTCTCTCTCGTCTGCTTGCTCTCTCGTGACACATTCCCGCCTTTTCTATTTTTGCAGACGACATCAAACGTCTCAAGTCGTGCGACATCGACATCAAATCAGAGTCTCCTCTCATGTCGGAAGCGTCGCCGACGCTCAGCCTGTCGTCGCTGACGTCGGCCCAGGCGACGGCCAACGCCATTGAGGCCGAGTGTCGTCACGGAATCGTCGGCAGCGGCGACGTCAACCGGTCGGCGACGATAGCGTATCCTGGCGGCGGGCAGGAGAGTCAGTGCATGAACCAGAGTTTCGGCAACAACTCCTTCTGCTCGTACACGCCATCGAGTCTCTATTACCCGCGCGCGAGCGCCACCCTCCTGCGGCCTGTTTCCACGGTCGGCCAACAGATGGGGCTGCTGCAGGCGATGCCGACGTTCACGGCCGCCGGCTCGGCCAACACGCTGCATGCCGGATACGCTGCTGGCTCCGCCGCCGGCGTGAATCAGTACTACGGGCAGACGACGCGGCCCTACAACCAGTGAGCGCGCGAGCGGATGTCCGTCCGTCCGCCCGCCCGCGCAGGTAGCAGCTTCCGGTTCCTCTTCCTGTTTCTCTAAGTCGATAGGCGGTGATGATTTTAGTGGCGCCCCGCAGCGGTGGCGGCGGTGACGATCGCGTCGGTACAGCGTGGATGACGTCACGCGAATGACGTCACGCGAATTACGTCATCGTACTTCGTTAGCGATGCGAGATTCGCGTCGTTCGTAGCGCGGCGCGTGCGCATGCGCGGTTCCGCGCTGTTGATTGGCCTCGTGGATTTAATTAGCGAATGAACATTCCGCGTAGATGAAAATAAATAAATAAATAAATATAAATAAATAAATAAATAAATATATATATATATATACACATATATATATGATTGTATATATATGATGTATGCGTAGAAACGCTATCAAGTGCACGCACGCTTTTCCTGTATTATATACATGTATATGTTTGTCTCTCACGGACGATTGGCAGCATGGCGTCAATCTCCTCTACACTATTACGAAATATATCACACAAGCACGGAATATATTTGTATGTGACTGTAAATGTATATGTATATGTTTATATATAACATGCATAAACATATACATGTATGTACGTACATATTATGTATAATTAGACAGACCGTGTATATTTAATCAAGAGTGGATAATAAGATCTTACTATTTATTATAATGAGATCTCATTGATCCACTTTCTTATGTTTACATGTATACTCTTAGTTGCTTTATGTATTATTATCAGTATAACATGGTCACTATGTACATTATA
>NW_014578898.1:47317-51597 GCF_000485595.1 Priapulus caudatus
GCACGCACGCGCAGGCACGCACACGCAGGCACACACACGCGAACGAACGCACGCGAAAATGTACGCACGCACGCACGCACGCACGCACATACACAAACAGAACAGCGCCACGCGATAGACAGATGGTCAGAGTGTCCGAACAGACGAACGCAGACGGCCGATGCCCCGTAACATTGCACACGCATCTCTAACCTAGCAACGTGGGTGACCTCTATTGCTAAATACGACAACTAAAACAAGAGTGCATCTCTCGTACCAGCAGCCGCCCCCTGGCTAAATACGACAACTAAAACAAGAGTGCATCTCTCGTACCAGCAGCCGCCCCCTGGCTAAATACGACAACTAAAACAAGAGTGCATATCTCGCACTAGTAGCCGCCCCCTGGCTAAATACGACAACTGAAACAAGAGCACATCTCTCGCACCAGGAGCCGCCCCCTGCTAAACACAACTAAAACAAGAGCACATCTCTTGCACCAGGAGTCACCCCCTGGCTAAACACGACAACTAAAACAAGAGTGCATCTCTCGCACCACGAGCCGCCCCCTGCTGGCCGATAAGACAACGACAAAAGAGCATCTGTGGCAGTGAAGGGCGCTGCCTCACCCAGTCGCTACGATACGACGAAGAAACAAGTGCACGTCTCGCACACTAGGGGGCGCTCCTTCTCGCACGGCCATGGCGACGAAGGACAAAGACGGCGACAGACGCGCGGCGGCCATTAATATGTACATACGATAAAATCTGAGAACAACAATTACAATATCAAAACAACTGCAAATATCTGAATATCTGATCACTGAATGTGCGAGCGGTGGATGGGTGCGTGTGTAGAAGGGGTATAGGTGTGTGTATGGGGTACCTCATACCCCCCGCCGCCCCACCCCCCGCTGGCCCACCCATGTACTGTCGCTGCTTCTCAGGACTTGATTCGCGGTGAATTACAAAGCGAATGATAAAAAATATGCTTCCGGTTACAGCGTCCGTTTCAGCTAATGTACCGCAGGTGTACGGGAGAAATGTCAAGGGAAGAACACTGGGGAGAGAGAGAGAGAGAGAGGGAGAGGAGAGGGGAGAGAGAGGGAGAGAGAGAGGAGAGAGAGGGGAAAGAGAGAGAGAGAGGGAGAGAGAGGAAGGGGAGAGGGGAAAGAGAGAGAGAGAGAGAGAGAGGAGGACAGAAAAGTCAAAAGCCAGAAAAAGAAAGAGGAAGGTAAAAGAAGACGAAAAAGAAACCCAACCCCCTCTTCTCCCCCACCGAGCTTCCCATGTTGTTCACGTTGTTCCGCATCGTTCCCGCGATAGCTTCGCGTGACTTCTTATGTGTTCACGATCGTGGCGCCACCTGCTGCTTCCGCGCCCCCGTTCTTTCTATTTTGATTTCGACGCGACCTTTTCGTGAACAAATTTGCGGAACACGCTGTCGATGTCATCGGGGATCTCGTTGGCCTTCAGAACCTGTGAACAACGCCGTCAAGGTGAATGTGAGTACGAGGTCAAGGTCGATGTGTCGGGGTCAGCAAAGGTCAACGTGGGGGATTTTTTTGAAACATGCTATGCAATAAATCTTATTATTATTATTATTATTATTATTATTATTATTGATTATTATGTCATGCAATCATCCTCATGAATTGATCATTTCATCTCATCATTATTAATCTTAATCTTATTATTCTTGACGTGTTTTTGGTTTTATCCCCGTGAGAGACAGTAGCTCTGGGCGACATGAGAGTTCTCAGGCTCTGCTAGCTTATACATTATTATTATTATTAGATTTTATTATTATTATGACTGTGTTTACCCCGTGAGAGACGAGTAGCTTGGACATGAGAGTTCTCAGCTCTGCTAGCTAATTATTATTATTATTATTATTATTATTATTATTATTATTATTATTTATTCATTGATTATTGATTATGACTGTGTTTACCCCGTGAGAGACGAGCTAGTTGGACCGATGAGAGTTCTCACTCTGCTGAGCTTATTAGTATCATATCATTCCATTCATTATCAGTCTTGATTCATTATTATTGATGACTGTGTTTACCCCGCCTGACCGAGACGAGCTACGCTCTGCCGACATGAGAGTATCTCACGCTCTGCAGCTTATTATTTATTATTTATTATTTTACTTATATATTATTATTATACATTATATATTATATATTATTATAATTATTAATTTTGATGGACTGTGTTTTCTACCCTTGAGACAGACGAGTTAGTTGGACATGAGAGTTCTCAGCTCTGCTAGCTATTATTATTATTATATATTTATCTTTTATTATCTTATTATTATTATTATTCATTATCTATATTATTATTATTATTAATTATGTATTATGAACGTGTGTTACCGTGAGAGACGAGCTAGGCGTGGACATGAGAGTTCCTTCAGCTCTGCTAGCTGTATTATTTATTATTTATTATTGAATTATTATTATTTATTCTATTATTACTTATTTATTATTATTATATTCATTATCTGATTAATTATTATACGTTGACTGTGTTATACCCCGTGAAGAGCACCGCAGTAAGCTTGCCGCACATGATACGTTCTCCAGCTTCTGCTAGCTAATCATAATTCCGATTATTATTATTATTATTATGACTGTCGTCTGATACCCCCAGCTGAGAGGGTAGCTTGTTACATGAGAGTTCTCATCTGCCTATGCTTATTAGTTATTATATTATTTAGTTATTATTATCTATTTTATTTATTATTATTATTATTATTATTATTATTATTATTATTATTATGACTGTGTTTACCCCGTGAGAGACGAGTAGCTTGGACATGAGAGCATTCTCAGCTCTGCCTAGCATTATTATGTATCTCATTCCATTATTATTTTATTATGTATTATCTATTCATTACTTATTATTATTCATTATTATTATTATTATTATTATTATGACTGTGTCTTACCGTGAGAGACGAGTAGCTTCCGGACACTGACCGAGTTCTCAGCTCTGCTAGCTAATTATTATTATTAATTATTGATTATTATTATTTATAATTATTATGCACTAGTGTTTACCCAGCTGAGAGACGATTAGCTTGGACATGAGACAGTTCTCAAGTCTGCTAAGCTCTAATTATGTATTATTATTATTCATGTATTATTATTATTATTAATTATTATTATGATTAGTTATTATTTGACTGGCTGTTTACCCGTTGAGAAGACGAGTAGCTGACAGTGAGAGCTTCTCAGCTCTGGCGACGTTTCTTTTTTTTTTTTTTTTATTTTTTTTTTTTTTGTTTTTTTTTTTTTTTTTTTTTTTTCTTTTTTTTTTTTATTTGTTTTTTTTCTTTTTTTTTTGTTTTTTTGTTTTTGGTTTTTTTTTTTTTTTTTTTTTTGTTTTTTTTTTTTTCTTTTTTTTGGGTTGTTTTTTTTTTTTTTTTTTTTTTTTCTGTTTTTCTTTGGTTTTTTTTTTTTTTTTTTTTTTATTTTTTTTTTTTTTTTTTTTTTTTTTTTTTTTGCTTCCTCTGGTGTGCCGTCTGCTGTTGCTTTATCTCGCCATGTCCTGGAACTTTACCACCAGCCTGTAGACACAAGCAGCAGATTTATTTTTGAGTGAGTGAGGTGAGTAATTTATTTGTGACGTTGAGTTTCTGAAGATACATGCACGCACACACAACACGCACGCGCATGCATGCACGCACACACAACACGCACGCGCATGCATGCACGCACACACAACACGCACGCGCATGCATGCACGCCACACACAATCGCGCATGCAGTGCACGCCAACACACGCCGCCGATGCATGCACGCACATTTGCGCCATGCATGCTACGCACACATCAACAGCCGCACATCGCATGCATGCCGCACACATAGACGCACGCGCATGCCAGGCACGCTCACACACATTTTTTCNAGAGAGAGAGAGAGAGAGAGAGAGAGAGAGAGAGAGAGAGAGAGAGAGAGAGAGAGAGAGAGAGAGAGAGAGAGAGAGAGAGACCGAGAGATCTAGAAAGATAAGGAGAGCGGGGAAGGCAGCCGACGTGACGTCATCACAGACACGCACACACGGCTACGACGGCAGAGCAATTAGCGACGAACACGCAGACAGGTAGAGAGATCGACAGGTAGAGATAGACAGACAGGTAGAGCCAGGTACATAACGAGCGGACAATGCCGGCGCGGCTGCGCTGTGCGTTCACACCTGTGCGCACGGTCGGCCAGGTATTTCATTAGGCCGGTAAACACGGCCGCATAGGTGGTCGGTGCGACGCAATTAAACCATCAAGCATGGCTGCTGCGT
>NW_014578899.1:0-1203 GCF_000485595.1 Priapulus caudatus
AGAGAGAGAGAGAGAGAGAGAGAGAGAGAGAGATAGAGAGATAGAGAGAGAGAGAGACAGACAGACAGACAGACAGACAGAGCAAGAAAGCAAGAGAGGGGGCAGGGCACATAGATAAGAGATAACACTAGGTGGCGTATGTGTCGCACCTCAAAGGCGAGCCAGCTGCCGACGTCTACGTCCGGCATCATGACGTCGGCCAGGATGCAGTCGAGTCCTGCGCACGTGGGTCCCCAGATGCTGGTACGGCACTTTCTTTTACCCTCGTCTTCCACCGCCTGCCGGGGAGAGGAAGAGGGCGGACATGTATATATATGTTTTTTATCTTCAGTTCGCCTCCGCTAGATCCAGCCTTCCTAGCTTTCTACTATATATTCTATGGTAAAGTAATGTTTAAAGGTTGCCGGTTTCGGTCTAGGAGGGGAGGAGGACTGCTATTTTAAATAATTACTTACCTCTAGTAAGGTAGGAAAGGGTTGACATACATCTAGCAACGTATGCAAGGGTTGACATACCTCTAGCAATGTGGGAAAGAGTTGGCCTACCTCGAACAATGTAGGAAAGAGTTGACATACCTCTAGCAATGTAGGAAAAGGTTGGCCTACCTCTAGCAACGTAGGAAAGGTTGACATACCTCTAGCAAGGTAGGAAAAGGTTGACATACCTCTAGCAACGTATAAAAATGTTTATATACCTCTAGCAACGTAGGAAAGGTTGACATACCTCTAGCAAGGTAGGAAAAGGTTGACATACCTCTAGCAATGTAGGAAAGGGTTGGCCTACCTCTAGCAACGTGAGAAAGGGTTGACATACCTCTAGCAACGTATAAAAAGGTTTACATACCTCTAGCAACGTATAAAAGGGTTGACATACCTCTAGCAACGTATAAAAGGGTTGGCCTACCTCTAGCAATGTAGGAAAGGGATGACATATCTCTAGCAAGGTAGGAAAGAGTTGGCCTACCTCTAGCAACGTCGGAAAGGGTTGACATACCTCTAGCAACGTATAAAAAGGTTTATATACCTCTAGCAACGTATGAAAGGGTTGGCCTACCTCTAGCAATGTAGGAAAGGGATGACATATCTCTAGCAAGATAGGAAAGATTTGGCCTACCTCTAGCAACGTCGGAAAGGGTTGACATACCTCTAGCAACGTATAAAAAAGTTGGCCTACCTCTAGCAACGTATAAAAAGGTTGGCCTAC
>NW_014578899.1:1228-18390 GCF_000485595.1 Priapulus caudatus
GTCTAGGGTGTATAATAATATAAATACTATATATATATATATATATATATATACCCTAACTCCTATATATATATATATATATATATATATACGCCTAACGCACGCGGGTAGTGTGTTGTGTGTGGGGGTGGTAGGGGTTAGGTTAGGGTGAGCGCGTTATATATATATACCCTAACCCTTATATATATATATATATATTAGGGTTAGGGTTATATATTATAGGGTTAGGGTATATTATATTATACCCTTCACCCCTAACCCCTTACCCTAACCCTAACCTAACCACACACACACCACGTACACGCGTGCGTGCACGTACACGCTATGGTTGCGCATACCGCATACACCGCCATGGTGCGCATACGTGGCGTGCGCATACACGCGAGTCGCGTGCACGTACACGCGCGTGCGTACACGATCGCGCGCACGTCACGCGACGTGCTGACTAACACTGTGCGCGCACGTACACGCTACACACGCTATGCTCGCACATAACATGCACGCATGGCGGTCATGCTGCTATCTAGTGCACTGGCAGATAACTCACGTGCACCTATTGTGGTAACGCAGGCCGCAGCTACAGCCCGCTGGTATGATTACACGCCATGACGCGCGCAGTGCCCACATAAGGAGCTCGGCTGCCACATCTTGGACAAAACCAATGCTCTCGTACCAACACGGCATCTGACTCTTGACTGTGCACGAGTCTTTGGGCGGCCTCGTGCAGTGCGGAAACCTCAGGCTTTTACGTGCCACAGAGAGTCGCGTAGTAGCTTCCTTGCCTGACCCCGCAGAGTTGTTATTACAATCACTGTGATTCTGTCTGGCATACGGAGGCGGCGGGATGTTCCTATCGTCGTCATCGTCATGTTATTGTTTGTGTTGTTCGTTGTTGTTGTTGTTGTTGTTGTTGTTTGTTTGTTTCTTCTGCTGTTTCTTAGTTGGCGGTCCGGCCAACGGAGAGGATGAACAGGGAAGAAGAAAAGAAGGATAGTTGGGGATCGCGTATGAGAATCTGTGAGTGGGATTTAGAGACGTCACTATCCTGGCCGGTGCGGAGCAATGCTTATCGGTGGGATTTACGTTTGCATAACCTCCTTCTCGAGTCGGTGTTTTTCCTCTCTAGAAGTTTGTGTACGCGGTGTTGTACTCGGTCCTTATCACAACTGTTACCTATGATTGTATACAATCGTATCACGCTTGTTATACAATGTTATCACAATCTATATACAAGTGTTTTGTTACCACAATTCTTAACATGGGCACCCGATTGTTATACAATGCTACGTATACAATCAGACATGAATGTTTGCATGAATCTTTGGCCGTGATGGTTGTTAACTTCCGTTTGATCTTTGCAATCCTTGTAGTATTACTGCAACTTAGGTGGGAGGAGGAAAGGAAGATAGAGAGGGAGCAAGTGAGAGAGAGAGATGAGAGAAGAGGAGAAGAGGAAGGAGAGAGATGAGAGAGAGAGCGAGGAGAGAGAGAGCGTGGAGGCGAGAAGAGGACACGAGGCAGAGGCCAAGGAGAGAGAGTAGAGATAGAGAGAGGAGAGGAGAGAGAGGACGAGAGAGGAGAGAGAGAGAGAGAGAGGGAGATCGAGGAGACGAGGAGGAGGGGAGAGAGAGGCCGGGGTGGCAGAGGGAGAGAGAGCAGAGAGAGAGCAAGAGAGAGACGAGATAGAGATAGAGATGACGAGAGAATGAGAGAGAGAGAGACCGAGAGAGACGAGCAAGGACGAGGGAGAGCGAGACGAGAGACGACGAGAGAGAGAGCCAGAGAGAGAGAGAGAGAGAGACGAAGAGAGAGCAAGAGCAGAGAGAGAGTAGATAGATAGAGAGAGAGAGGAGAGAGAGAGCAGATGACGAGAGTAGCAACAGAGAGAGAAGAGATAGCATAGATAGAGAAGAGAGCAGAGAGATCGAGAGAGAGAGAAAGAGAGAGAGATGAAGAGAGACGAGAGAGACGATCTGATGAGCGCGAGAGAGAGAGAGATGAGCGAGAGAGAGAGCCCAGGAGAGAGAGAGAGAGAGAGCGACGAGAGAGCGAGGAGACGGAGAGAACGAGAGAGCGAGAGAGAGAAGCGGGGCGGGGGGGGCGCGGACGACGGAAGATCCATATCGTAAGCTAGGCTGCTCCGCACGTCCGCTACTGCTTGACTCAGTGAGATGCTGAACCAGCCGTCGTACCTATACTAGGTGCCACCATGACACCCATAGCCATCTCTGCACCTTCGCACCGATGATCTTCTATACAACCGTTCTATGAACTGTGTGCAGCGCAGTTTTACACTTGCGACTGCGAGTTGGCGCGACTCGATCGAGCGGTCAGCGTCGACACGAGGCGTACGCGTGGGGCGTGTGCGATATGAGGTTTGGTATATATTAATATATATTATATATATATATAATATATAGGGTTAGGTATATATAATATATATATCATATATAGGGTTAGGGTATATATATATATATAGGCGTTAGCCGGTTATATATATATATATTACCCTAACCCTTATAATATACATTATATATATATATACCTACACGCACGGCGTTACGTGGTGTGTTGTGTGGGTTAGGCGTTAGCAGGTAGGGCGTTAGGGTGAGGGTATATATACCCTACCATACTATAATATATATACATTAGGGTGAGGGTTATATTCTATATATATTAGGGTTAGGTATATAATTATACCCTCAACCCTAAGCCCCTACCCTAACCTTCAACCCCTACCCTACCCTAACCCACACGACTACACCACGTACACGCTGTGCGTGCACGTACACGCATGCTGTGCGGTACACGCATGCGTGTCGCATACACCGCATGCGTGCGCATACACCGCAATGCGTGCGCATACACGCGGTGCGTGCACGTACACGCATGCGTTGCGCGTACACGCATGCGCGCCACTACACGCGTGCGTGCACATACACGCATGCGTGCCACATTCACACGCGTAAAACCCGGGCACATACACACGTTGCGCGCACGTACACCACGTATGCTCGCACATACACATGCACGCATGCGGTCAGTGCATCTGTGCACGGCAGATACACTTCACGTGCACCTATTACGCAGCGCAGGTACACGGCATTCGCGCGCCGTGCACATAAGGAGCTCGGCTGCACGATCTTGGACAAACCCCAATGCTCTCGTGCAACACCGGCATCCTGACTCTGTGACTGGCACGAGTCTTTGCGCCTGTGCGGCGGAACTCAGGCTTTTTATGCCACAGATGAGTTCGTGGTTAGCTTCTTCGCCGGACCCGCCAGAGTTTTATTACAATCATCTGTGAGTTCCCGTCACCGGTCGTACGAGGGCGGGATGCTGCTATCGTCGTCATTCGTAGATGGTTATTGTTGTTGTTTGTTGTTGTTGTTGATGTTGTGTTGTTTGTTTTCTGCTGTTCTTGTTGGCGCGCGGCAACGGAGAGGAGAACAGGGAGAGAGAAGGATGTTGGGGTGCGGATGAGGATCAGTGAGTGGGATTTAGAGACGGAGTGCGGAGCAATGATTATGGTTGGATTTACGGTCTGCATAACTCCTTCTCGAGTCGCTGTTTTCCTCTCTAGAAGTTTGTCTGTACGCGGTGTGTACTGCCGTCCTTGTTGGCAAAACCATGATTGTTATACAATGTATATCACGTCATTGCTTATTCCAATGTTATCACGCATTCTGTATACCAGGTGTTTTTTTAACATCCCTGTTTCTATAGACAGAATATTGTAATCAACCAATGCTTGAATCAGAGCCTTATGCGTGGGATTATGGTTTTTCACGGCCCTGCACTACGGCGAAATTAAAACGACGAAATTATCAATTTTGGGATCTGTATAGCTAGAAAATTAGCATTAAACAACATTCATATAAGGGATAGAAATCCGATTAAATTCCTGCGAGAGGAGTACGCGCTACAAACCAGGATAGTTAGCATACCCAGAAATTAATTAAGTAATCTACAAGCAACTCTCATATTATAAATTTTTACGACTTGAATATAATTCTTACACATGGGCACCCACGATTGTTATACAATGTACGTTCACTACAATCAGACATGCACTGGCGTAGCTAAGGGGGGCACAAAGGGGCCATGGCCGCCCCCCCTGTTGATGGCAAACAAAACAAAAACAAAAAAATTTTCCTTGCCTCTCACGCGTCTTCACAGGACTGGCCACAATTCCTGTTACTTCTGCATCTTGGCTGAACGAAAATTCTCTAAAATGAGCATTGTCAAGTCTAAACTTCGTTCTACAATGAGCCAGCACGATTCTCTGCTCTCATTCTCCTTTTTTCGTTTGAACAGGAGTTAGTGAATGACATTAATGGCAACGAAATCCTCAAATGTTCTGTGCAAAATCGACGATAAGACTTGACTTTGGATTTTGAGATTTCGTTGCAGCAGACAAAAACATGACTAAAAGAAAGGAGATAATTCTTCTCTTGCCTCAAATTTGTGTTGTTGCCAAGTTGGCTTTGCATTTGAATTTTATAGGTTCTGAACTCTTATTGACAGAAGAAAAGAAATGAAATGCTTTGTGAATAACTTGATAATTCGAACTTATTAAGACGGGCCATTTTGGCATCCACTCCGTTTTATTTCAATCCGATTTCAACACTATTTTAAGTAACTGTTCTCTATCAGGGAGGCAAAAACAATTCTTTCATGGTAAATTTCTTTTTATTTTAATAGAGCGGCTATTTTGGCAGCTACCTTTGTTTTTATTTGAAATCAAATTTCAATATGGTTTTAGTTCTTCATCAGAGGAAAGCAAAAACATTTTTTATAACGAACAAAATGTTAAATGTGATCTTTAACGCTATTGTTTCTAAACGATGTAAATCTTTTGTAATTTAAATAAATTGCATGTTTATTCAGGGCAGTTCCAACACATCTACCTGTTTTTCCGTAGATCTTTATTTCGATTTCATTCAATATGCCTCTACTTTTTCAAAAATAATTTAACTTTTAACTTTATATGAGGAACTTGAAACCAGTTTATGACGGATAAATGCAACATTGCATGGTACTGCTAACAACACAAATCAAACTAATTCCAATATTCCGTCAGTGCTTGAATGAGGACATAGGCGTAGCTAAGGGGGGGGGGCACAAGGAGGCCATGACCCCCTCTTGATCGAGAGTACAAAAATTAAGAGAGAAGGGCCCTGAATGGATTGGTCTATACCACTATTACCTACACTAATAATGAAAATGAAATGCGCAAAATGCCATTTTGATGCACAATTTTTCAAAAATTACCCTACTGTGGGAGGGGAAACACCCTCCCCCGTGAGAAATTGCTTCATCGCTGTCTTTGGTCGCTTAACTCTATTTCTTCCCTCCTGAAAAACACTGGCTTCGTACACATTTTCACTGGTCTAGCTAAGGGTCCACCAACTGGTCGTGTGTAACCTCAGAGCCTTCCGGCCCCACAGCCAGGGGCCATCGTTCCACGTTGATCGGATCGGAGTGGAAAAATAAAAAGCGGAGGGAGGGAGTTATAAGGGATTAGCATATGCCACTTCTCATATAAGTTACCCCTAATACTGAAATGTTAGTGTGCAGAAAATGCCATTTTCATGCACGAATTTCAAAATCTCCCTACCGTGGGGGTTTCCCCCACCCCACCCTCCCACACCCTACCCCCTCGGTCGCTTCGCTCCCTCGCCTTGGCCCCCCTGTTTCCAATTGCTGGCTACGCCACTGACCAAGTACCTGTGGAGATGTAGCAACAGTAGTCATGGCCAGATAATCACTGCTGTGCTGAGTGTAACGTAGAAATACACAGAGTCGTATTGCATAAGATAGAAAATGTAGATAGAGCTGTAGAGATAGAGATATATATTGTGAATGAAGCCAATTTTAGATTAACTCGAGCTGTTGCTGCAAGTTGTTACGACGTGGTCCGCAGGTGTTTTGTCAATGTTGGGAGAAAACATGAGAAGCCAACATCCACTGTCAACTTCTAGCGGACTTTGCGGGCGGTGGGTTGCTGGCTGCCTTCGGTATCATGATGGCTGCTAGTTGAACGACAGACTTCAGAAAAGGCCAAGTTATTGATGCCAACATGGTAGCGTATGCATTTCATTTGGAGTAAATAATAGGGCATTATCCCCTCCCCCGTTATTTATACAGGATTTTATCTATTTTGAGAGAAGTTGATCATATTTGTTACTAAATCATAGTTATAGGTTCATGCATACACGTGAATATTTATTATTATTGCAATCCACAATAATATTTATTATAATCTATAAAATTTCTTCGACTTCTTCTTGAGCTTGGCTGGCGGTGTTCAGCCTTAAGTTGTCTAATTTCATGTAGGGAAAAGTTGATGCAAAGCTGGTCGATAAGTGGCGCTACGTATCTATGATTGACGTAACGGTGTGTTTCTTACTTGCTAGGTGGAAGGTGCCGCATATGTGAGCAGCTTCCTATGGAAATCACGTGACTTGTTTCTGTGGGGGAAACCTCGCGGGGAAAACATGCTGGAAGCGCGAGCACATTTCTACGACACATACAAAACTCGCGACGGCAAATACATGGCGGTAGGAGCGATCGAGCCACAGTTTTACCAGGAATTTATCGAGGGTTAGTTTGTTTATGTATGCAATATACTTAACTCGAAAAGTATACAGTAATATCTGTATCATAATCATGCTAAAATTTGACGATTTGAGACAATAATATTGATATTACGTAAATATACAATTTCCACCATGTACGACCTCTTCTAAGAACTGTAGGAATCTATCAAATGTTTTGCAAGGGTTATATCAAAGATTTCTAAAAAATCCATTCCACATTACATATCAGACATGTTATAATGCTACAAGGGTTCTCTTTCACGAGCTAAAAAAAATTCTCTAATAAACCTCCAACATGATGCATTAATTTTTACACAAACCAGCTGCGCAATTTATCTCTTTATCTCTTATTTTTACGCAACCACCTGTGCAATATATCTCTTTATCTCATATTTTTACGTAACCACCTGTGCAATATATCTCTTTATCTCATATTTTTACATGACCACCTGCTATTATTATTTTTTTGGCGAATAGGATTACAACTTAAACAATGACGACGCGCCGATGAATCAACACGGCGACGACCAAGACGAGATGAAACTCTGGTGGCGGCCCGATTCGCCGAGCGAACGCAGGAGGAGTGGGTGGAGGCGTTCGCAGCAGGACGCATGCGTCACCCCGTCATCGATCACACTCACGCTCACCTCCATCCTCACAACAGCTTCCGTGAGTCGTTCGTCGCCACGACGACGAGGGCGGGCGCGACGGAGCCCGCGCGGCGCCGCCGTCTCTCCCGCACGCCCGGCGGCGGCGGCGGCGGCGCGGCTGCAGCATCCGACACCGGCGGAACACACGGACAGCGTGTTACGCGATGCCGGGTTTACGTCTGATGAGATCAATGCGCTCGTAGCGCGGGGGGCCGTGGAGGTGGACGAGGCGCCAACGTCAAAGCTGTGAGCAAGCGCGAGCGTTGTATCGTCTGGCGTGCGATTGTGATGAGGGGGTTGTGACTTGCCGCGGGAATTGCATTTTTTTGCGAGAAAACGATTGTTTGAGCTACGTAACGATTTTCGCTGTTCAGTAGGATGTGGGAAATGACTGAACGCCTGATGTAAAACATTGCTGGTTTGTGTTTTCGATCAATATCGCATTAGTGCTACCTCAAATGATGATAAGTATATCATAAGTATAATATTATAATAAAGTAATATATATATATATATATATGTATATTATAATATAATATAATATAATTATAAATAAGTGTATCAAGTAATGATATAAGTATTGAAGCTTATTTCTGCAATTCTGCAGAGTATGCACCAGATGCTTGTCATTTTCAATGTTTAAATTACTGAAGGATTGCAAAGATTGGCTTGACCTGACTGGTGACCTGGTCAATGATTCTTACTGGTGTGAAGCCTGGGGCAATTAAACCTTTGTATCAAATGTGACGTCACAATTCATTACGCCATCTCTAGCAGTGTTTTAAAAAGCCGTGTCAGTTATCTCTATGTATATTGAGCAGTAAATATTGCAATGCCGTATAACTGATACCCGAAATATGATTGTGATAATGAACAGGTCCACGGATATGATACGGAATATACGATATTGAAAGCCTGTAAGTGATTTTAGCCATGTTATTCTGTAAGAAATGTGCTTTTGCAGTATTAATTGTAATTGTTAATAAAATACTGTTATGACGTTTAACTAGTGATGTCACGATCATCGATTATACTCGATCATCGGTTGAACAGTGGCTCGAACCAAGCGCCTAGTGATGTCACGATCATCGATTATACTCGATCATCGGTTGAACAGTGGCTCGAACCAAGCGCTTGGTTATCAAAATCCATAATCGATTTCATCGGAAAAAAAACTGATTATCGGTTGGATTGCGCCCAGTTTTCGCAGAGTTCGTTTTTAGACCCCTGTATCAGATATCTGTCTAAGTGGACAAAAAGGGGGCGGCGTATTTGTTGTGGGGGCACAGCTTTGCTGTTGATCCTGAGCGTTGCGCGCGGATGAGACGCACAGTTCCGCGGGATATGCGCACGCGACCGCGGGGATGTTCAAGTATGAAGCGCTGTCCGCAGTGGAGACGTGCGCCAAATTCGAGGCTCACGTCGGCACAGCGGTCAGAGGATGGTCTGTAGTTTTAGAAGATAACAATGAAGACTTTGTTCTAAATAAGAACTATCGGTTATCTAAGGTTCAGTCTCTTGCTTCCAGGGTTCAGTCTCTTGCTTCCAGGGTTTGGTCTCTTGCTTCTAGGGTTCAGTCTCTTGCTGTGGAGACCGTCGGGTTTCCTGCAGACTTACGTAGCCTGACATGATCGCCAGGGACACAGCGACCCGTTGTCAGAAACTAAATTAGTCTTTTAAGGCACTCGTAAACCGTTGACACACACACGTAACTAAAAATATTTTAATAATTTTTCTATTTTTAATTTTTTTTTGTTACTCCTAGTTTTCTTTACATATATTTAGGATGTTCCAAAGGTTGAATAAAATAAACATTTAAGAAATAAGTTAATTTCTTAATAAATAAGTTAGTTTTTTGTCTATGCGACAAAATTAATTATATTAAAAAATATACACAAGGGAGAGTAAGACGAAAGTTACCAAAAACATGAGGAAATATAGTCGCGGGTGAATAAAATTTTGTGATAAAGACTCAAGGGTGAATGACACTGCAAAGGTTTATGAAGCACTGCGGTCTAATACCTCCCTCGTCGGGACTTCGCTGGTTACTATCGAACGAGATCGAACGACGAAGGCTACGTCTAAACCGGAACGTGACATCCGTGAGGGATCGGTTGTGCACTTCTCATTTCGTGTCGAAGGTGCACGAAGGGAACCCACGCGTCTGGTGTTTGCGTCCTGGGCAGTTGACCCTTGACGGTTTGCCGTTACTAGAAGGCTTGGGAGGGGAGGGGGCGTGCAACTGCCGTCTCTGTCCTCCCCCGCACCTCTCCCCACTGGCCTGAAGGTCCTGTCGTGCTCAAGCGCAGGAACGAAACGAAATGACAGCCGCTAAGACTGCGTCGCGGTGGATGGACTTCTAGCGGCTTTCCTCCTCCTCTTCCTCTTCCTTTTGATCTTCGCTTCTTTGCTTACGTGTTCAGAGAAACGCCTGCGTTTTTTTGGATCCGATGCGAGGTAGAGGGAAGGCTTCGGGAATCCGTTAAAACCCGGTCCGACCACGACGCCATAGGCTCCCATGTTCTGCGGGAGTATAGAGGAGAGACTTTGAGAGCGCTCAGTGTGTCGGGGGTCGATATGGAATAGTAGAGGAGGGCAACGATGACGTCAGGAGAGAGAGAGAGAGAGAGAAAGAGAGAGAGAGACGGAGTTGGATGAGAGAGACGGATAGAGGAGATAGAGAGAGCAGAGAGACAGACAGACAGATTTAAAGAAGACAGACAGTCAGCAAGAAAGCAACGAGGCGGGGGCAGGGCACATAGATAAGCATGATAACACGTAGCTGCGGCGATTAATGTGTGCAGCACGTGCAAAGGCGAGTCCAGGGCGTAGCCGAGTCTACGTCCGGCATCATGACGTCGGGCCAGGATGCAGTCGAGCCTCGCCCACGTGGGTCCCCAGGATGCTGCGTACGGCACTTTCTTTTACCTCGCCTTCCACCGTGGCCTGCCCGGGGGAGAGGAGAGGGCGGGTACATTGTATATATATGTTTTTTATCTTCAGTTCTGCCTCCGCTAGATCAGCTTCGACTAGCTTTCTACGATAATATTCTATGCTAAAGTAATGTTTAAAGGTTGCCGCGTTCGGTCTATGGAGGGGCAGGAGGACTGCCCCTATTTTTAGAATAATACTTACCTCTATAACGGTAGGAAGGGTTGACATACATCTAGCCAACATATGCAAGGCTGTGTGAGATACCTCTAGCCAATGTGGAAAGAGTTGGCCCTACCTCGAAAACAATGTAGAAAGGTTGACATACCTCTAGCAAGTGAGGAAAGGTTGTTGCGGCCAATACTCTTAGTGTTAGAGAAAGGTTTGACATACCATCTACAGGAGCGCAAAAGGGTTCGACTACCTCTAGCAATGTAGGAAGGTTGGCCTACCTCTAGCAACGGAGAAAGGCCGTGGTGGACATACATCTAGCAACGGTATTAAAAGGTTTACATACTCTAGCAACGTTAGAATAAAGCGGTTGACGATACTCTAGCAACGTATAAAAGTTGGGCCTACCGTCTAGGCCATGTTAGGAAAGGGTGACATTATTCCTTCTAGCAAGGTAGGAAAGAGATTGCGGCCCTACCTCTAGCAAGGTCGGAAAGGCGTTGAGCATAACCCTCTAGGCCACGCGTATTAAAAAAGTTGGCCTACTCTCGAGCAACGCTATAAAGAAGCGGAATGGCCTTTCTCTTAGCATTAGGAAGTAGTTGACATACCTCTAGAAACGTAGGAAATGGTTGACATACTTAGCAATGTATAGAAAGTTGCCTACTCTAACAACGTAGGAAAGGGTTGACATACCTACTAGCTAGGGTAGGGAAAGGCTGTTGATACACTAGCAATGTGTAGAAAGGGTTGGCCTTACTCTAGCGCAACGATATGAAAGATTGGCATACCTCTAGCAATGGTAGGAAAGGGATTGGCTAACCTCTAACAAGTAGGAAAGAGTTGCATACTCTAGCGTGAGGTAGGGGAAAGCGTTCGACATACCACTAGCATGAGGGCAAAGGGATGGTCCTACCTCTTAGCAACGTATGAAGAGTTGCATAGCGTCTAGCACGTAGCGAAAGGGATTTGACATACCTTTCTAGCAAGGTAGGAAATGATGAGATACCTCTAGCAAGGTAGGAATGATTGACGATACTCTAGCAACTGGTGAGAAAGGGTTGACTTGCGTCTGACAACTGTTAGCGAAAAGTTACTATCGCGTTGCCCACTCTTCTTGATTAAGAAGAACCAAGACTCCGTCGTTCACGTAGGATGGTTCATGGACTTCCTTTAGATTTTTTTCTTCTTTGCGTGATTCTTGGCGGACGACGAGATTTGAGTGAGGAGATTTGAGAAGAAAGAGAGGGAAATCGAGAGAGATACATGAGAGAGAGACCAGAGATTGAGAGACTTTGTTTCCTGTCTATGGATTAGAGAGAAGGGAACAAACACAGATGGCGAGTGGACCTTCAGCTACCGTCGGAGCTACAGGTCATGTCTCAGCGCAACGGCACGCGAGCCCCGGGACGTGGTGGTTGTATATTGTACTTCTTTTTCATTTAGCTATTTATGAACTTGAAATATAGGGGTGGCCATGGACGCTGTGACTAGTTAAATACTGATAGAACTTATAAAACTAGAGAAGGCAAACGTTTTTTATTACTTACACACACACACACACAACCAACACACACAGCACACAACACTCGAAGAGAGCCAGCAGGTCAAGCACAACAGAACACGAACACAGGCCAGCAATCACGCCGGCAGCACAGCACGCACGGCGCACACGCAGCGACACGCACACGCACAGCGAAAACGCACCAGAACACACAGTAACCCCAATACATCCGCACATAGCCCCTGTCTAGCACACACAAGCACACACGAATAAGCCCCTTCGTGTTACACACACAGTCACACACATACCCTCTTCTGACAACACGAGACGACATCAATACACCCCCCAAATAAGTAAACAACAACAACGAATACAGACAACATACGTCACACTTGATTATTGCGATAATGCTACTGCTTACTAGCTACAACTCATACCGTACCATCAGTTGCCGCGAAACACAAACGCTTGCAAATGACGGTTGACGACAAAGTCAGGCTGAGCGCGACCAAATGGTATCGGACCTGGTTCAGGCATCCACGCACACACTGTCGGCAGGGAAAATGTTTCCTCCAGTTGCAAGAGCTCACGCCGCGTCACAGATTCACGACGAAGGAAAATTAATACACAGGATGCTGCAAGAAACAGAACGCACATGCTATACATGACACCAATATAAATACATAGATGGATAGAAACTGAAATACAACGAAATGATATGAGAAAAAAAACACAAATGCAACTAAAAAATATATTTTAAATAATATATATACTAGCCAATATATTTAAAAAAAACATTACACAGATCTAACAAAAACATAAATACAACGTAATTATGTTAAAAACAACACGTTTAAAGAGAAAATACGATTGCAGCGCAAATATATAAAACTTCTACAACACTCTTCATTAAACACAAGATCTCCATATAGAATAATTACAGAGTGCAGTTGTGATTGCTCCACCACCCGCCTCTCCCTCCCGCTCGCCATCTATAAAGTACAGTAAAAGTCCAAAAATCCGGATGCCGGATATCCGGTCCACTCGAGAACCCGGGCTTTTCGAAAGCTTTCTTTTCAAGCAGTACACGCTCTTTCTGTAGTGAACAATTTTTATGCAAACATTTTTGTCAAGTGTTGACTTTATCTTTCTTTAAAACTGCTCGTTTTGATAAATGATGCATGCTGCATTTGCTAATGAATAAACTATCAAAATCTACCTGTTCATCTCTTCTTTATTCCTCCTTAAATTTGAATTTTAGAAGTACTGCTCGATAGTCCGGACCGACCCAATCCCCGAGCAGTCCGGATATTCGGACTTCTGCTGTAATTAGGTTCTTAGAGATACCGCAGTAGCACCCTATCACCGTCACCACCGCCACCGCTGCGCAGAGAAAATGGCGTCTTTCCTTACGTCGTCGAACGGTATGCGCGTTGTCGTCTCGCCGGGGAAACCTCCGCCGATGTCCAGTAGCGAGAAGGAGAAGCCGATCTCAGCGCCCTCTTTGAAGACGCGTTTGGCGTTGCTAATGGCGACGCTCCATGCGGCAGCATCGAGGCAAAGGCTGCCGACGTGGAAGCTGTGGGAGTAGACGGGAGAGGGTAAGATAGAGGCTTGGCCATGATGGTGGTTACTATATCAAGCACCGAGGGTCGGATGTCAGGGTATACAACACTAACCCTAACCCTAACACAAACAGTAGCCTTATCGTTAACCCTAACCCTATCCCTAACCCTAACCCTAACTATAACACTAACCCTAACCTAGCTCTAGTATAACTATAGCCCGCGTACGGTTGCCATTAGGATCAGCCATTACGGATGCACGGGACCAACTTACTCGCGACGACTCGCGACTATAAAACGTCTGTGGTAGGCAATCAATGCCTCTTATCCGAAGTGAATATGTCTTAAGTTATATCCGCTACTAAAATTTAACCTATTGTTGAAATGGTCTACTTGCGGTATTTCTGGTGAACGATCATTTGATTTGCGAACTTCAAACGGCCATTTTTGGCGGCGTTGCAGCAGCGCAAGTGAGCGGGAACTATGTATTTCCGCACGTGGAGGGGTGGGCGGGTTGTGTTGGTTGTGGACAAAAACATTGTTGTTGTCAAGTAACAAATTAAGCGATCAAAAAATATTGTAATATTAGATTTGTCATGAAAGATAAACAAATTACTAGTATTAATTTGTTACTTGACAAAGACACCAACAACTGTTTTTGTCGCACAACCAACAACAACCGCCCACCCCTCCACGTGCGGAAATACTAGTTGCCCGCTGGACCTGGCTGAGTAAGTTAGCGTTCTCTATCGTTGCGACAGTTGGTTCACGCGTTATCCGGAGCATCGTAATGGCTGATTCCTATAGCAGCGGCAGCGTACGCGGGGCGCATATGCGATGTTTCATGTTATAAACACTGACGGTCATATGCGCACGCATGCGCAGTTTAACGGTCTTGCAGCAAGCAGCTATGCGTGATATTGTATACGATACAGGCGACACGCACGCCGCACGCAACGATAACGCATCGCAGACGTGTACGTGGCACGCGCAAGCACGTACGCACGCAGTCTACTGTCGCCACATGCATGCACGCCCACGCGCACGCCACGTGTACCTGCACACGCAAGCGCACGTACCGCACGCCACGCCACAACATGCCACACACGTGTAACCTGTACATGCACACAGGCACGCAATGCGCGCACGGATGTACGTGGCACACAGCACGCATGCACGCACGTGTAGGTACACACGCAAGCATGCACCGCACGCACGCACGCAACGCATGCACGCACGGTGTACGTGCACACGCACGCACTCACGCATGCACTCGCACGATGTAACGTGCACACGCACGCACGCCGCATGCACGCCACGTGTACGTTTACCACGCAGCGCACTTGCACGGCGACGCACGTCTACGTGCACACGCACGCACGCACCGCATTGCACGCATCGTGTTAAGGTTGGCGCATAGTGCAGGTATGCCACTGCGCGTCACGTTGCAATCCAAACGCACACACGCACGCAGCGTACACACGAACGCAATGCACGCATGTGTACGTTTCACACACAACCGCACCCACGTAATATGTTGCATACGCACGCCTCGCACGCACGTGTACTACGTGCACACGCACGCAGTCACCGTTGTACCCTTGCACAGTCACAAGTACGCACGCCACGCCGCACAATCGCATCACACGCACGCAACGCACGCAGCGCAGCGCCCACAAACGGCACGCATGCACGCGCACGGTGCTTGTACGTGCACACGCACACACGCACGCCACGCACGCGGTACGTGCACACGCACACACGCAACAGGCACGCACGTGTACGTGCACATGGCACAGCACGCACGTTTGTGACGGTGCACACGCACGCACGTAGCACGGCACCCGTGTACGTGCATACCATAAACAGCGCTTTCCTACTCCAGAACATGTCAGTCATTCATCTGATTAAATGTCAAGCCAGCACGCTTTTCGCTTCTGCAACCACAACACATAACAAATTACACGTGACCTTTGATCTATGACGTTCACGTGACATACATCAGCTATATCCTACATCGGTAAAACAAGCCTAACCCTTAACCCTAACACAACGCCTAACCTAACCCTAACTTAACCCAAACTTAACCCTTAGCCTATACCCTCAGCCACAGTCCCTTCTCGACTTAACACTAGTGGCGAAGTCCTACGCCGTGGAACATTCGGAGGCTTGGGTCGGCTACCCTAACCCTAAACCTAGCTTAAAGCCGGCGCACACGTGCGATTATTATCCGCCCCCCCCTAGTACCGAGCGATTCTCGTATGCCGGCGGACAAAAGCGCGAGAAATCGCCAGTCGTGCGCTGCCCGGCCGTCACCGCATTTTGACGCCTCAGAAAACTCGTCGCTGGAATATCAAGACATGTTTGCATATGTTTGTTTAGCCCAGCGCCTGCAATCGCTACGTGTGCGCTCCGCAACTGCGCGATGGATCCCGGCAAACAGTTTTGGATATAACCAATCAAGGCATGAGTTTGAAGCACGTTAGATCAAATATTGGCAGGCGCCGTCGGGTGTGAGTTTGAACAGGGTCACCGTACAGTTCAATTACCAGTGGTCATGTCGTTTCGATAGCGTTGGAATTTGTCGCGGGTGGGCGCACACGTGGCGATTTTTATCGACAGTACGGCAGATAAAAACTGACGGTACTGTCGATAAAAAGTCGCCACGTTGTGCGCAGCGGCTGGGTAAACCTATCACTTAATCTTCAAACCTCACGCTAACCCTAAATGTAGAGATGTTCGGTGGGGGGGGTGGTGTGAAATGTGTAACTCACATTGAGCAGTTAGACTAGATCAGCGATGGGTAGTTTGACACTCGCAGATATACGATTAGGAATAATCCACACAAATTAATATTGTCTAATAGCACTAGAAAGATAAACATATAGACCAGCATGCAATCAACGATCAACAGCCTGGGGCGCCAGCCATGCTTTGATCATACATACGAAAGCGGGTCTAGGGAAAACAAGGAATGACTAAACCGAAAACGCCTGACTATATAGAATAATTCATAATCAACGCGTTTTTATGTACATAATTAATCAGCCTGAATATACGAGGAGATTTGAATAAAAAGAATGAATAGTCTATCAGTTGTCGAAGAGGGAATATTAGACTTACGCAAACGAGTTGCGTCAGCAGGGGCAGACAATTTCGTAACCAGCACGGAATCTGCGTGGGGGTAGGTGTTTGACGCGCATACTTTAACAGACGGCACGAGGGGGGCGTTGCCGAGTAGGTATATAAGGCGCCGCGAAGCAGCCACCAAGAGTGATTATTTTTCAGGTTAGGAAAAGCGTAAAGAAGAAAGCATTTTAGGTCCGGGGAGATAGAAGACGGAAATAGGAGAAGGAGAAAGCGTTTTCAGGTAGAGTATAGAAGCCAGCGACACGACTACGATGGGGACACTCCTTTGGATGCGGAGGTACCAGGTCCTACGCAAAGAAAGGACGACGGGAGAGGAAGAAGACGAAGCCAGGCGACGCGTTAATTCTTTAATCATTGTCTAGTGAGTTAGGTTAAAACAACGTGCGCTCGTACAATGCTTTCACGCCTGCACATGATAGTCGCAGATCAACGGCTCAGAAAAGCAAGCATAACCTTATAATAGTCAACGTTAATTGCTGAGCTGTAAGATACGATATACGAACGGATACAATACTAGTTATTGTATCGCGGCAATCTCATCTGAATTGCATGAATGCTCTCTGGCGATAAATTTCCTGTGAGCCTAATC
>NW_014578899.1:21560-32610 GCF_000485595.1 Priapulus caudatus
ACAGACACACACATACCCCTCTTTACACACACAGTCACACACATACCCCTCTCTACACACACAGACACACACATACCCCTCTTTACACACACAGTCACACACATACCCCTCTCTACACACACAGACACACACATACCCCTCTTTACACACACAGTCACACACATACCCCTCTCTACACACACAGACACACACATACACCCCCCAAATAAATAACAACAACAACAACAACAACATACACACACTGTTTGCTATGCTACCTGTTACTAGCTACAACTCTAACCGTACCATCGTTGCCGCGAAACACAGTACGCTTGGCAATGACGTTGACGACCAAAGTCAGAGCTGAGCCGACCATGTATCGGCCTGGTTCGGCAATCACACGCACACGACTGTCGGCAGGAAAATGTTCCTCCAGTGCAGAGCTCACCGCGTCACAGATCTACGACGAAGGAAAATTAATACACAGATGCTGCAACGAAAACAGAACGCACATGTATACATGAAAATATTAATACATAGATGTAAAACTGAAATACAACGAAATGATATGAGAAAAAAAACACAAATGCAACTAAAAAATATATTTTAAATAATATATAAACTAGCCAATATATTAAAAAAAAGCATTACACAGATCTAACAAAAACATAAATACAACGTAATTATGTTAAAAACAACACGTTTATAGAGAAAATATGATTGCAGCGCAAATATATAAAACTTCTACAACACTCTTCATTAAACACAAGACCTCCATATAGAATAATTGCAGAGTGCAGTTGTGATTGCTCCTCCACCCGCCTCTCCCTCCCGCTCGCCATCTATAAAGTACAGTAAAAGTCCAAAAATCCGGATGCCGGATATCCGGTCCACTCGAGAACCCGGGCTTTTCGAAAGCTTTCTTTTCAAGCAGTACACGCTCTTTCTGTAGTGAACAATTTTTATGCAAACATTTTTGTCAAGTGTTGACTTTATCTTTCTTTAAAACTGCTCGTTTTGATAAATGATGCATGCTGCATTTGCTAATGAATAAACTATCAAAATCTACCTGTTCATCTCTTCTTTATTCCTCATTAAATTTGAATTTTAGAAGTACTGCCCGAGAATCCGGAAAATCCGATAGTCCGGACCGACCCAATCCCTGAGCAGTCCGGATGTTCGGACTTTTACTGTAATTAGGTTCTTAGAGATATCTCAGTAGCACCCTATCACCGTCACCGCCGCCGCTGCGCAGAGAAAATGGCGTCTTTCCTTACGTCGTCGAACGGTATGCGCGTTGTCGTCTCGCCGGGGAAACCTCCGCCGATGTCCAGCAGCGAGAAAGAGAAGCCGATCTCAGCGCCCTCTTCGAAGACACGTTTGGCGTTGCTAATAGCGACGCTCCATGCGTCGACCTCGGGGCAACCGCTGCCGACGTGGAAGCTGTGGGAATAGACAAGCGAGGGGGAGATAGTAGCTTAGCCATGATGGTAGTTACTACCAAGCACCGAGGGTCGGATGTGAGGGTATATAACACTAACCCTAACCCTAACACAAACCCTAGCCTTATCATTAACCCTAACCCTATCCCTAACCCTAACCCTAACTATAACACTCAAGGGCGTAGCCAGGAATTTGAATAGGGGGGAGAGGTCATCGAGCGAGTAACAAGGGGGTCTGGTAGTCTGAAATTTTTTTTAGTTAAATGTAAAAATAGTGCTTTAAAATCAATTTAGACGCTGTTTTGTTGACAATACTATTTCTTCTGCAGCTCTACAACGACACCGATGCCGTGGCCGATCCAAGATTCCAAGGAGGGGGTTAAAACAGGCCACTCAGAAACTCACAGCTGCTCGGTATGTATGGCCAGGGATTAACAAGGATGTCCGAGCATGGGCACGTACATGTTTGCAGTGCCAACGCGCTAAGATTCATCGGCACATCAAAGCCCCACTAGGCACCTTCGCTGCCCCTGATGCCCGTTTTGCATACATCCACATTGATTTGGTCGGACCTTTGCCATCATCACAAGGCTACTCTCACCTACTCACGGTAGGTTTATATGTCGAACACGACTTCGTCTCTGATACCAGGTGAGAGTGAGCAAGATAATGCACCGGAATCCACTATTGCAGCTGTAATTGGCGACACGTTCGTAGCAGCTGAGATAGATACAGGAGCTAGGGTTTCCCTGGTCAGCTCGTTCCTGGTTAAGACTTTGAGAAAGAAGCCTTCGCAGGCTCAGAACCTTTTGAGGGGTATTTTTGGTAATGCTAGGTGGTCTAGTGGGCTCATCAAACTCGAGTTCCGTCTCTCTGAGCGCGAGTTTTCGCATCGTTTTTTCGTTGTAGAGGAGTTACCGTTTGACGTGCTGCTGGGCATTGATTTTTGTAATTTGTCGGGTCTTATAGTGTGTACTTTGTCTGCAAATCGTACTATGTCAGGCCTTTGGTAGACTCTTCGCCGGTTGTTCACTTTCCGTTGCGTGCGAATTCACTACGCGTGGCAAATAAGGTAGTTAAGCATACCCCGCCGCATCTGGAACCGTATGATTCGCTTGACGAGGCAATCTCCCGCGAGCAGGCACGACCGCGACAGCATCTGTAACTGTTCAAATCACTGTAATTGTACTCAAATCATCAGTAAACTGCAAATCATGGCATAACCACTGGCTTTTTCTTGTTTATGGCTTTGAAATAACATTGTAAATCCCAATAAAATAGTCACGTAAAAACCAACATTACATTTGGTGCGTGTGAGAGCGCTCATTCCTGGTTGCGTGGTCACTCCCCCGGTGCTCTCCGCTATACAATCATTCTGCTATAGCATTGTGCCAATCAACTTCACTTCATCGTCTACCGCTCCTGACTGACGATCTTATTTCAGCACCGTACAGTTGGCTGAGTAAGTAAAACTAACCTTTGCCAGTTTAGATCTAAGAGATATTATAATTAAGTTACTTACTACCGTATTACTGCTTCTAATTTATTACGCACATCGTGTGTGAATGTTGCGGTCTCCGCGCTATGTGCTTACTATCCGTGCTTACTGTCGCACACCTTCGCACACACTGAGACGGCTTAGCAGTTTGATAATTGCTGTCACTTCGCTTGGGTAATTCACCGCTACTCTCACCGCATCTGTCGTTTAACACCGTTTTTTTTCATGGACTCGCCGCAGACACCACAGTGTGACATCGCGGATATCGCACACCTATTTAGCGAATTGTTGCGCCCAACCGTTCAATCTGCTGCTGCCTCGTTTCAACATGAACCTCGTGTTGCGAAAGCTCGGACTTCTGTTCCGCGTTTCACTGGCGATAACGCGCCGTTATCGATTACGTTCGACGACTGGCTCAGTACTTTGAATTGGAGACAGTTGGAATTGGGTCGTGATGCTACTTCGTTGCGCGTATTTGGGTTATACGTATCATTCCGTAATGTATATCGCCCTCACATCCCTGTTGCTCACCGTTATAGTCATCGCCACATATTGCTACTGTTGTCGCTGCCGCCGCCCTCACAGCCCTGAGCACCAGCCCCAACCCAGTCCTGCCGATCATTCCCTCCTCCTCTCAGACGTACACGAATAGAGAGTTACCCACCCACCCCTACCACGACAAGACCTCGTTCGCTATTTTCCAGAATGCCACTAACAATTCTCGAGCCTCAACCACGAATGGGTTCCTTCGACCCTATGACACCCACCTTCCAGTCCCATGACCATGGTTTCCCAGGCCCGACCCTTGTTCCCAATACCCCACCACCCACCTCTGTAATGGTACGATCACCTCCTAATGCAAATATTACACAAATACTTTGCGACACGACCCCCAACTCCCCAACCCCTAAGATTTCCCCCACTAACCTCCATACTGCACCGGCATATCTCTCTCCGGCCTGCCCGGTGCGCCGTCCCCTATGCCAACACCAGCTCCTTGTCCAATCGCTCCACCTCGAGTCGTGTAGCTTCCTCTCGCATGTTAAGCTTGGGTTATTCGGTTAGTGGCATCGCCATTCTATTATGCACCCTAGTACTCTATGACTGCCCCATTATTTATTCAATACCGGCGTATGGATAGTTTAACGGCCTCGACGACGTGCAGTATGTGCACCGCTAGCACTAGTCTTGCAAATTGGTAGAGATAATCATATTACCTTGTTCATAAAGCACACTATAAGTAAAACACGCTTCATCTAAACGCATTTATTCATAGTGTATGCCGTTAAGGACGGCTTATCAGTAACGCTATTTATTCCATGGCTTATACGCGATCGCGCTCTCTAAATTGTCTCGCGCCGCTATGCCATGTTGGTCCGGTAATGGCACAGTGCCACGTATTATGATTACCACTTAAACATTGTCAGGACCCCTCCAACAACAAACAAGACGGGCGAGAACCCCATGAACGGCAGCCACCAGCGCCGTCGTCTCCGCTGCTGGCAGGCGCTGGCGCGCCTGCGCCTGCGCCCTCTGCGCCAGTGCCGCCTGCACTTGCACCGCCTGCGCTGAGGCCGCCCGCGCCTGCGCCACCTGCGCTGAGGCCGCCTGCGCCTACGCCTGCGCTGGGGCCGCCTGCGCAGCTTACGCCAGTGCCGCCTACGCCGGCGCCGCCTGTGCCTGCGCCGCGGGGAGGGGAAAACGCGTGCTCACCGCCCCGCTCCACGCCCAGTTTATGAGCACGGCAATGCCGCGCCAGCTGTACGCGGAGCCAGACTCCACCCACGGTTCTGTGGGTGGACATTCGCCCGCGAACTCGTGGGATAACGATCGCCCATGCCCGTTCCCGGAGGAGCAGTATGCCGGCTCCTTTGTCGAGTCGGGCACCGCCGACGACCACCTACAATACGAGTTCCAGGTCGGCGAAGGGGACAACCCCGAGCACACCACCTCTAACCCGGAGTACGTCGGCTCCTTTGTCGGGTCGGGCACCGCCGACGACCACCTACAATACGAGTTCCAGATCGGCGAAGGGGATGACCCAAACACCACCTTCAACCCGGGACATATACGCCAAATGGCGCAAACGCTGGCCGTAGTGGCTGTAATGACCGCTATGTCCCAGTCACCGACCTCCCCCAACGGACATGAGGAGGAAGGCGACCGCTGACGCATGAGCGTCACGTACATTACTAATAATGTGTATTAATGGCAGCGTTATGTAGAATTTCTTAGATGGCATCGTATTGTGTGTAGATTTTAGTGCCTTATGCTTTTAGAAAATTTATGCCTTCGCGAGCACTTGTACCTTGTAGACATTAGTTGTAGCGGTAATGCCGATTAGGTCCCTTCAGGACATATTTATCATACTAGTAGCTCTGTACGGTGTGGTCGAGAACCACACCAGTAGACTGTAATGTATTATTGTATTATTGTTCTCAGCTATTACAATTATTAGCATGCCATGACGTCGACCGCCCTCCCTATGGACGGCCAGCCGGGAGACTAGCAATAGATGTCCACAAAGGTGCACATCGGTTTGATGGTGGGAGAAGTGTAACGCTGCTCGATTGCTCAAAGGGATTTCCCGGCGGAAGACCCCAACTAGCCGGTGCGGACGTGCGGTGACTGCCGACAAGTGTTTTAGCACTGATCACGGCGCAACGGGTGACGCGAAGCGACACTAATGTGCAGTGCACCGTGTAATTTAGTCTAAGAGTCTTAGGTGCCGCAAATCAGGCGTGAAACCAATTAGCACCAATTCCAGGGGGTCACGTTAAGTGTTCGCAGCGCGCCCGCGCCGGTAGGGGTCGCCACCGCCCAGGGCATGGTGGTGCGGAATAACACATCTTTGCCGCTAGGAGTCACCACTGCCCAGGGGCACGGAGGTGAACGACGCATGCGCGGGTGCGTGCGACGCTGGCATTGGTGTGCACGGCGCATGTGTGACGCATGCGGCGCGGGCGTGCCTGCGGCTATAAAAGCCGGGACCCGGGCAAAATAGAGGAGAATCCCCCACGAGCAGGCACAACCGCGACAGCATCTGTAACTGTTCAAATCACTGTAATTGTACTCAAATCATCAGTAAACTGCAAATCATGGTATAACCACTGGCTTTCTCTTGTTTATGGCTTTGAAATAACATTGTAAATCACAATAACATAGTAACGTAAAAACCAACGTTACAGTATATGCAAGACTGTGAGAGTGTGTCTGTCGTGTGTGTATACGTATTAGCCAGCGAGCCGTGCAGCCGTGATTTACACGGTCCGTTTTGAAACTGCACGGCCAAAGAAATGGAAAAAGTTTAAAATTTACAATTGTAAACAAGTTAAAAATTTAAAAAAATTAAAAATATTTCTGCATATAATACCCTGACCCTAACCCGAACCCTAATCCTAACCCTAACCGTAACCGTAACCGTAACCCTAACCCTAATGCGAACCCTAACCTTAACCCAAACCCTAATGCGAACCCTAACCCTATAACCCTAACCCTAATGCGAACCCTAGCTCAACGTCACGTGTCACGTCAAGAATTCACGTGGGTTTTATCATATCTTGCTTGTCTATACCGCGCGGGCTATGGCCACTGTATGCACCCCCCCTGACGCTAGACTGGTACCCGGTCGCACCTCTCGGCTTAGTTACTCAATGAGTAATCGAGGTGGGAGCGAGTACCAGTCTACCCCTTACGCGCACCCAGCGACACCGATATGCGCAGCAAGCTGCAGCTGGAAGAGGTGGCGGGGGGCGAATTCACATACATCCCCACATGGCCGCGAGAGGGCCCTAGCCCAAAACCTAACGCTAACCCTAATGTAGAGATTTCGGGGGGTGTAACTCACATGAGCAGTAGACTAGATCAGGATGGATAGTTTGAACTCGCAGTATGGATAGAATAACCATGTATTGACTAAAGACAGAATAAAATATAGACAGCACATAACGATCAACACCTGGGCTCAGTCTTCTTGGATTATAAATACGGATTGTACATACGGAGGGGAGTCTAGAGAAAACAAGGAATGTAAACGGAAACGCGCTATATAGAGTATAATAATCAACACGTTCATGTACTATTAATCAGCATAATATACGAGGAGATTTGAATAGAATGAATAGTCTATAGGTTGTCGAAGAGAGGAATATTTACTTAGAAACGAGTTGCGTCAGCAGGGGAGACAATCGTACCAGCCACGGAATCTGCGTGGGGAGTAGTGTTTTGACGACGCATACTTAACAACGGCACGTAGGGGGGCGTTGCCAGCTAGGTATATAAGGCGCGCCGAACCGCAGCACAGAAGTGTTATTTTTCAGGTTAGGTAGGAATTAAGAAGAAGCGGAAGAAGGTAAAGAAGAAAGCATTTTAGGTCCCGGGAGATAGAAGAGGGAATAGGAGAACGGGGTTTCAGGTAGGTATATAGAGCCAGGAACGACTACGAGGGAGACACCCTAGGTCTACGCGAAGAAAGGACGACGGGGAGAGGAGAAGACGAAGCAGGCGACGCGTTTATTCTTTAATATTAGAGTAGTGGTTAGTTAAACAACGTAACAGCGCTTCACGCTGCACTGATAATCGCGATAACAGCGAACCAGATAACTTATAACGCAAGCTAAGTAGCGTAAGCTACATATACGAGATAAATACAGATCCGCGACACCTATGAATGCAGGGGAATTATTCGTAAGCTAGTAAGAAACAATAAAGCTATAACCGTACAGTTAACCGAATGTAACTGTGTTCTGTTTCACTGGTACAACATGTTATGCGCTACTGCATCACCGTCCTGCCTAACGGCAGGAGCGAACAATGAATCCACACAACTAAACACGCGTTAACTATATAACGCCTGTCATACCGTAGTCGGCTACCCCTATGGCCACTACACTAACCCTAACACAAACCCTAGCTCTAGCCCTAACCCTCATCCTAACCCTAACCATATCACTACCCCCAAACCTAACGCTAACCCCATCGTCGCGTCTATGGCGCCACCTACCTGACCCCGATGACGTCAAGGTTCAGCTGGCGGGCGACGGTAAGAAGGTGTCGTGTGTCGTGCAGGGACGCGCCGTACTGACAGTTCACCTTGTACAGAGCGCCGCGGTCATCACACGCTATACGGAGAATCAACCTAGCAGTAATAGATAGGTAGCAACAGATAGGCAGTAATAGATAGGTAATAAGAGGTAAGTGGTAAGTGATAGGTAGCGAGGTAGAAGTAAGAGACAAGTAGCAATAGAGAGATAGTCATAGGTAGGTATTAAGAGAAAGGTAGTAAGGTAGTGGTAGGAGTCAGCTAGTAAGAGATAGGTAGTAAGGTAGTGGTAGGAGTCAGGTAGTAAGAGATAGGTAGTAAGGTAGTGGTAGGAGTCAGGTAGTAAGAGATAGGTAGTAAGGTAGTGGTAGGAGTCAGGTAGTAAGAGATAGGTAGTATAAGGTAGTGGTAGGAGTCGGGTAGTAAGAGATAGGTAGTAAGGTAGTGGTAGAAGTCAGGAGGAGAGAGGCAAATGAAGGGAGAAGAGAAGCGAGGTGAGAGGGGAGGGGGCCGATCTCACAGGACACGGTGTGACCAGTGTAAATTACGGAGTCGTTAAAACTCGGACACGATATGATTTCTAAAGACAATGAAACGCAGAGCGTTGGGAAAAAAGCCGTCACTTCACACACACTCACGCCTGGGGCTCTTAATTTTTTGATTACGATATTTTTCTTACATTTTTCTACATTTTTACCTCCCCCCACTTCTTTCCGGAAGACACAACACTGTGAGTAAACTTGCGTTTATAGAGGGGCAGCGATCGCTCTCACCGTAAAAGGCTCGACTAGGGCATTTTCTGCCGCCATTCTCTGTACTTCCTGCGACAGTTCTCCAGCATCCATGAGCGACAGAAATGCATCATCCTAGTAAACGACAGACAGAAACTCAACGCGGCGTGCCCCGAGTGAGTTGAAGGCTCCGGAAATGGCGCGGGGGGCGTGACGTTGAGACGCGACAAGCATTTATAGAGGCTAGAAGTAGTGATTTATTGTACATCACTCGTGCTTTATTGTACATCACTCGTGCTTTATTGTACATCACTCGTGCTTTATTGCTACATCACTTCGTGTTTATTGTATATACTCGGGCTGTATTGTACATCACTCGTGCTGTATTGTACATTCACTCGTGCTTTATTGTACATCACTCGTGCTTTATTGTACATTAAACTTCGTGGCTTTATTTGTACATCACTCGCTGCTTTATTGTACATCACTCGTGCTTTATTGGACATCACTCGTTGCTTGTTATGTAACGTCACTTCGTGCTTTTATTGTACGTGCACTCGTGCTTTATTGATACATCCTCGTGCGATATTGTACCACTCACTTCGTGCTTTAGCCTCCCCCCTCACACCTCCACCTCGCTCCCCTTATTCCGTACATCACTCGTGCTCTTATCTCGCTCCACACCCCCTCACCTCCCCGCTCTCTCTCACTCCCCCTGTAATCACTCGTGCTTTAGTGTGACATCACTCGTGCTTTATTGTACGTCACTCGTGCTTTATTGTATATCAACTTCGTGCTTTATTGTCATCACTCGTGCTTATTGTACATCACTCGTGCTTTATTTGTACATCACTCGCATCTTTATTTACATCACTTCGCTGCTTTATTGTACATCACTCGTTCCTTTATTGTCCATCATCGTGCTTTATTGTACATCACTCGTGCTTTATTGTACGTCACTCGTGCTTTATTGTACATCACTCGTGCTTTATTGTACATCACTCGTGCTTTATTGTACATCACTCGTGCTTTATTGTACATCACTCGTGCTTTATTGTACATCACTCGTGCTTTATTGTTACATCACTCGTGCTTTATTGTACATCACTCTTTCCATGCTTTATTGACATCACTCGTGCTTATTGCACATCACTCGTGTTTTAGGTTGTACATCACTCGTGCTTTATTGTTACATCACTCGTGCTTTATGTATTATCACTCGTGCTTTATTTAGCATCACTCGTGCTTGATTGTACATTTCACTCGTGCTTTATTGGACATCACTCGTGCTTATATTGTAACATACTCGTGCTTTATTGTACGTCACTCGTGGCTTTAGTGCGTACATCACTCGTGCTTTATTGTACATAACTCGTGCTTTATTGACATCACTCGTTTTTGCTTGGGTTTTTATTGGTACATCACTCGTGCTTTATGTGTACATCACTCGTGCTTATTGTACATCACTCGTGTTTTATTGTACATCACTCGTGCTTTATTGTACAGCATCGTGCTTTATTGTACATCACTCGTGCTTTTATTTGTATATCACTCGTGCTTTATTGTCCATCACTCGTGCTTTATTGTATATCACTCGTGCTTGTATTGTACACCACTCGTGCTTTGAGAGAGAGAGAGATGATGTAGAGAGAGATGGATGAGGAGAGATGAGAGAAGAGAGAGAAAGCCGGAAGAGTGAGAGAAAGAGAGAGGAGAGCGAGCGAGAGAGAAGGAGAGAGAGAAAGAGATAGAGAGAAAATAGGTAGAGAGCGAGGAAGTTGAGAGAAGAGAGAAGAGAGAGTAGAGAGAGAAAAAGCTTCGTCATCGCGTATACACTTTTCTTTGTGTTCCATGGTACGGATATAATAACCTCTTATACACAGCCATCCGTGCGATATGCCAGAGGCCACGATGCCAGATGTCCTACAGGTAGTCTTACCTTTTAGACTTTTGCTCGTTGGCGGCTAAACAGAATTTTCTGTCGCTCAAGTTATGAGAGAGCAAAATTGAGTAAGGATTTCGTCATCGTAACTTTACGATGCGGATCTGTCTACGATCTAATAGAAAAGGTTTATGATAAGAATAATTTTAGGACAATTTCTTTCTGTAAATCGCGGCCTGCGGCTGTTGTTGTTTTACCTTACCGTTTGCTGTTTTGTGATGACGCCGCCGTATGACGATCACGGGTTTGCCTTCGACATCTCCAGCCCCTCATGCTGCCTGCTACTAGCGACGTCAGATGTCCTGTGTTACAGCGGACTACAGTATTGTCAACCAATCGATGTCACGAAATAAATGGTCATAAATTGTCGTGAATCAATGTTAGTATCAATAACCGCATCGAGCGGGGAGGGAAGGG
>NW_014578899.1:32635-46065 GCF_000485595.1 Priapulus caudatus
CCGGTGGCAGTAAGATGTATTGGCTGGGCTATACAGGTAGCTGGAGGAGTGGGATTGGTGTAAGATAGGTGTAACCCGGTGGGGGTAGAGTCAGGTCAGTAAGAGATGTGAGTTCAGACCCGGGGGTAAGCGTGGTAGGAGTCGGGGTGAGTACAGACGGATACTGGTGAGTGAACGTGCGTAGCATGGGGAGCGAGTCAGCGGTAGTAAGAATAGGTGTATCGTCGGTAGTGGGTGGACTAGGTGAGTCAGCCCGGGTAGTAAGAGGTCTAGGGGGTAGTCAAGGTAGTGGGGTAGGAGTGCAGGTAGTAGCACGAGAGTAGTCGAGGGTGGGGGTAGGGAGTCAGGTGTAGAGATAGGGGTAGAGTAAACGTCGGTGGGGTAGGAGTGCATGTTAGTGAAGAGATAGGGAGTACGGCGTGTAGGGTTAGGAGTCAGGTAGTAAGACGATGGAGGTAGTTAGAGGAGGTAGTAAAGTAGAGTAGGGCGTAGGAGATGAGGTATGTGAGGATATGTCGGCAGCTCGGTCAGTAGTATCGGGATTGAGTAGTGAACAGATATGTAGTATAAAGGTTGTATCGTAGAGTTAGTAGTAATGCCAGCGGTGATAGGTGGAGGTAGCGTAGGTAGAGTAGTAGTAGGTATCAGTGTGTAATACAAAGGAACAGTTAATATTAAAAGGATATGTAGTATGGAGGTATGGCAATAGAAGTAGATAGTAAGATAGATTTGAATGCGGGTAGTGGTACGAGACACGCGCTGTGCACGCATGCAGGGAACGTACGCTTGTATACGACGACAATTCAACCAACACCACTACAGCCAGCTCACCAGAAGCGGACGCGGGTACAGCGCTTGACCTTGAACCAGCTCCAAGGGCTCGGTTGTCGAGGTCATGGGCATGGCGACGTGCCGCTCGCGTGCGTACGTCACGGTGCGACGCCATCTTGCACGACCTGCCCGAGAGACAATGCGTGGGCGGGGCAGGGACGGCAGTCCCCGTGAGAGAGAACGGGAGGAGATCTCTGCTTACCTGGAGCGGCGAAGCTGTGGAACGCAAGGGTCAGTCGAGTAGCGCGGTCGGGGCGTGGCGGTTAGTTGTGTTTAATGAGTACTGGCCGTTACACTTCACCGCGCTAGCGGCACAGGAGAAACATTTTACTAGCGAGAGAAGTGGACAAGGAGGAGGGGGAGGGGAGGGCGTAGGAGGGAGGGAGGGGAGGGGTGGAAGAGAGAGGGGGAGAGGAGAAGAGGAGGAGGATCACTTGGGGAGCTGGCAGGAGAAGCGTAATGAGCGCAGTGACGTGGGCCTTTGGTGTCTACAGTCAGCCGGCCTGCGCCCACGGGAACGGAAAGATTTACGTGGTTGGGAGAGGAAGGGGGTGGGGGGGGAGGACGGGCGAGGGGGAGGCAACGGAGAAGGGCTAGGAGGGGGTCAGGAATATGGAGGAGTCAGCGAGGATGAAGTGAGGAGGAGAGAGCCGGGGGATAGCGAGGAGGGAGGAGGCAGGAGAGGCGGTGTAGGAGGTGGGAGTTCGACTCAGTACTCGCGGGCTAGGATTGGTCCTCTTGGGGGTGTTCATACGGGTCACCGCCTGAGCACACTTAGAATACGTAGAATATTCGTTTTATGATGGAGAGGAAGGCCCGCGGCGGGGCCCGGGGAGGGCTCGGGGTGGCCTGCGGTGGGGAGTGAGGGAACGGTGCAGGAGGGAGCGACGGAGGAGCGGGGCGAGAAGCGGATGGTAGAAAGGAGGCGGAGGGAGGGCAGACCCGCCTGGTGGGCCAGCCGAGGAGCGATGGCGGCTAGGAATTGGCCGCAGGCGATGCGTGTTTGGTGTTTGTTCCGGTGCACATGGAGAGAATAGATTGTAGGGGAGGCGAGAGATAGTGTCCGAAAATGGAGGGTGAGAAGCGGGGTGAGGAGATGAGGACATGGAGGCGAGCACGAAGAGGCCGGGGAGGTGAGGGGGAGGAGGGCGATCCACGGTCTCAACAGACACGGCGGTGACCAGTGTATAGAGATTCGTAGCCATGTTAAATCGCGGCGGACAGCTGATATGATTACATCTAGGGCAATGACGGCCAGCCGTTGCGGAAAAAGCCGTCATTACGACACCTCACGCGGGGCTTGCTTAATTTGTTGGAAGTACGATTATTTATGGTTAATTTTTCCATTACTTTTTACCTCCCCCCCCAATTCTTTCCGGAGACCCACTGTGAGTAAGGACTTGTATGAGTCTTGTCTGCTATAGGAGGAGAGTCTGCGCTAGCTCCGGAAGGTCGCGCCGCGATCTCTCACCTCCTCTGCTTTACCCGACGGAGGGCTCGCTTCGCTCGCGGCCGACATTTTCCCTCGCCGTCCTGCCTCTCTGTTAATGTTTCCACTTAGCTAGCCTTAGTACGCCGTACCAACTGCTCTCTCTCTAGATCGCGCGTGCTCGACAAAATGCGATCCTAGTAAACGCCGCCGACCTCAAGCGCGGTGCCGTGAGGTTGAGTTTGGAGGCTTGGCGGAAGTGGCGGGCGCGCGGACGCCGGCTCAGGTGTGAATGGAGCTGCGCTCACGGATCTAGGAGTCCCTGAGACGTCGACAGCAGTGGATAGATGACTCGCAAGTAGTGATATCTCTGTACATCACTCGTGCTTTGTTCTGGCATATGGGATATCTCTGGTGCTTTATCTAGGTACGGTCCGACTGCGTGTTGTTTTGCTACATCACGTGGTGCGTTATGGGTGATATGTCAGTCGTGCGGTGATCCATGTACCAGTCACTGCTGCTTCTTTGTACATCACTCGTTGTTTATTGTACTCACTCGGGTGCTGTTATTGGTACATTCACTCGGGTTTATTGTGACTCATCGGTGCTTTATTTTGATCACTCGTTGCTCGAGTTGTCGGCACGTCACTCGCCGTGCTTCCCTTATTGTAACGTCACTCGTGCTTTGTTGGCGCTCCACGGTGGCATTCGGGGCTTTCTTGTACATGAACTCGTCTTTATTGTACATCACTTCGTGCTTCAGTGTAATCACTCGTGCTTGTATTGTACATCACTCGTGCTTTTATTGGGAGACATCCTCGGCGATGCTGTTGGTTGTACATCACCGTCGGTGCTTTTAGATGTTACTCATCGTGCTTTCGGTTGTCACGTCATCGGGTGCTTATATTGTGATATCACTCGTGCATTATTGTACATACTCGTGCTTGATTGTGACATCACTCGTGCTTTATTGTACTACACTCGTCTTTATGTGATGACATCACGTCGATGCTTTGATCTGCCCACATCGACGTGCGGTGCTGCTATTGGTAACATCGGAGCTCGGTGTCTTCCACTTGTTACGGAGCGATGCGCGTGGCCTTTAGTTGTAGCGGGGGCGTGGGCGGTGGCCTTGTATTGTACATCGTGGCTTTACCTTGTACATCACTCGTGCGAGGGGGTTTTTGTTATAGTCACTCGTGCTTGTATGTGTACATAACTCGCTGCTTTATTGTATGCACTCGTGCGTTTATTGTACGGATCACTGCGTGCTGTATTGTAATCCACTCGTGCGTTATTGTACATGCCTCGTGCTTTATTGTAATACTCTGTTTTCTGTGTGACATCACTCGGTGCTTTATTGCTAACATCACTCGGTTGCTTATATTGTATCGCACTCGGTGCTTTATTGTCATCACTACGTGGCTTTATTGCTACATCCACTGTGCATTTATTGTGACGATTCACTGCTGCTGTTTTGTACAGTCACTGCGGTGCTGTATTGTAGCCGTCACTCGGCGTGCGTTAGTGGTACATCCTCGCGAAGTGCTTGTATTGACATAACTCGTGCTTTATTGTACAATGCACTCGGTGCCCTGTATTGTACCGATAGCTCGTGCCGCTTTATTGTACTCACTGTGCTTTTTGTAATACTGTGTTTTATTGATACATCATCGTGCTTTATGTGTACATCTTCGGTGCTTTTGTGTACATCCTCGTGCATTATTGATTATCACTCTTGACCGTTTTTGTATCACAATCGTAGTCTTACTATTGTATTTCACTTCGTTCTTTGATTGGTCACCCTTCGTGGCTTGTGATTCTATGTATGATATTATCCTTTTACGATTAGTATATTCGTCCGTTCTGGAAAGGGTTATTTTGGATTTGATTTGATTGGATCGTTTTAATTATCTGGGAACCAAGAAATACTAGATGACTTTAAAAGATTTGGAAGTGCGATTTTATTTAACTGAGAACTGGAAAGTGACACATATCTTTTAACTGGGAGAACAGGATATGGACCCCTCATTTTTGGACTCCCCCAGCGGTTTTAATAACAGATGTGGAGATATCCAGGGAGGGTTTACGTATCTCAACCGCATCTCTTACTAACTCAGCATGTAAGCGTTCTACCTCTGTACTCTAGAATAAATTTGAGCCTAATTCTGAAAACAACGCATCTCGACATAAAATTTACCCTCACGCCACAGCCAAACGAGCGCATTCTATCATGGCGTGATTTTTTATGTAGATTTCCGACTCGGCGACTGTTATGACGTCGTTCCGAAGTTCCAAATAAGCTTAATTTAATAATTTATTATAATTAATGATTAATGTAATCGTGGAATGATCTTCAGTTCCCTCGGCAAGCGAGGAAATGTTTCCTCTCCTTCGATCAGCCCAGCGTCCAACTCACTGCATGCATGCATGCCGATGCATCTATTAACCGAATCTAGAGATACGAACGAAACTGTAAACTCACCGGATTCAGTCGTGCAGGTGTTCCGAAGGCAGTCGTCATCACCTGACGGCACGCGACGAATGACACGCGACAAACTAGCTCCAGCAGACGACATCACAGATGCGACACCCTCGACACACAGAGAAACAACGGAATTCTGAGCGAGAGAAAGAGCGAGAAAGAGCGCGCGCGAGAGAGAGATGGATATATATATATACTCGACGACAAAATGCTCGTCCTAGTAGACGACAGACAGAATCTCAACGCTCGTGCCCCGGGCTATAAAAGATTTCAGCGAAAGTGCAGTCAGTGACAGAACTAATGTACTTTCGCAAAATTGAGGTTAATCTGAACATAGTTAGTAGAGGGAGTATCCCTCTACGAACTATGATCTGAAGAGACAGGATCCCGCTCGACACACGAACAAAGTCTGTCCACGGAGAATAGCGAGAGTGAACAACGTCCATAGTGAAGAGAGAGAGCGGTAGAGCGAGAGAGAGAGCGAGAACACATAGAGAGAGAGAGGAGAGAGAGAGAAAGAGGAAGAGAGAAGAGAGAAAGAGGTAGAGAGCGAGGAAGTGAGAAAGAGAGAGAGAGAGAGAGAGAGAGAGAAAGAGATAGAGAGAAAGAGGTAGAGAGCGAGGAAGGGAGAAAGAGAGAGAGAGAGAGAAAGTGAGAAGGAGAGAGAGAGAAAGCTCGTCATCGCGTATACATTTTCTTCGTGTCCATGTACGATATATAACCTTCTTATACGCAGCCATCCGTGCGATATGCCAGGGGCCACGATGCCAGAATCAAAATCCATGCCAGAGTCCTACAGGTAGTCTTACCGTTTTAGACTTTTTCTCGTGGACGGCTAACAGAATTTTCTGTCGTCAAGTTATGAGGAGGAAATTTGGTAGGATTTTTCGTCATCGTAACTTTACGATGCGTTTCTGTCTACGATCTAAGATTAATGTTAGGACTAATTTTCTTTCCGAAATCGGGCCGCTGGCTGCTTGTGTGTTTACCTTACCGTTTTGCTGTTTGTGATGACGCGCCGTATGACGTCACGGGTTGCCTTCGACATCTCCAGCCCCCTCATGCTGCTGCTACTGGCGACGTCAGATGTCCCTGTTACAGCGACTACAGAATTGTCAACCCATCGAATGTCACGAAATAAATTTGTCATAAATTGTCGTGATCAATGTTAGTGATCAATAACCGCATGAGCGGGGAGGGAAGGGGAAAGGGTTATTTTGGATTTGATTTGATTGGATCGTTTTAATTATCTGGGAACCAAGAAATACCAGATGACTTTAAAAGATGTGTGAAGTGCGATTTTATTTAATTGAGAACTGGAAAGTGACACATATCTTTTAACTGGGAGAACAGGATATGGACCCCTAATTTTTGGACACTCCGAGCGGTTTTAATAACAGATGTGGAGATATCCAGGGAGATATCTCGTTATTTTACGTATCTCAACCGCATCTCTTACTAACTCAGCATGTAAGCGTTCTACCTCTGTACTCTAGAATAAATTTAAGCCTAATTCTGAAAATAACGCATCTCGACATAAATCTTACCCTCTCGCCACAGCCAAACGAGCGCATTCTATCATGGCGTGATTTTTTATGTAGATTTCCGACTCGGTGACTGTTATGACCGAAGTTCCAAATAAGCTTAATTGAATAATTTATTATAATTAATAATTAATGTAATCGGGGAATGATTAGTTCAGTTCCCTCGGCAAGCGAGGAAATGTTTCCTCTCCTTCGATCAGCCCAGCGTCCAACTCACTGCATGCATGCATGCCGATGCATCGAACCGAATCTAGAGATACGAACAGAACTGTAAACTCACCGGATTCAGTCGTGCAGGTGTTCCGAAGGCAGTCGTCATCACCTGACGGCACGCGACGAATGACACGCGACAAACTAGCTCCAGCAGACGACATCACAGATGCGACACCTTCGACACACAGAGGAACAACGGAATTGTGGGCGAGAGAAAGAGCGAGAAAGAGCGCGCGCGAAAGAGAGATGGATATATATATATACTCGACGACAAAATGCTCGTCCTAGTAGACGACAGACAGAACATCAACGCTCGTGCCCCGAGTTGAGCTCAAGGTCACCGATTGCCGCAGGGGGAGGGAGTACGTGACCTTGAAACGCGACAAGCCTTTAGCGAGGCTAGAAGTAGTGCGTTATTGTACATCACTCGTGCTTTATAAAAGCTGATCACGTTTGAAACAATACTTGTCGTATACTTGTTGCTGCATATATGGTATACTATTTATGTACATATAGATGGAGAGAGAGATAAAACATTGGTTAAATACAGTCGTGAAACACATGTGAACGCATAACTGACCTAGTAGCTATGTCCGGTGTTAGGGGGAGGGGATGTCGTTATCTCACCACTCGTCAGTTGTATATTATTTAAATGTTTTTTTAATGTTTAATGTTGTTTAAATGTTTTTTATTATTCCTCTTACCAAACTGATTATAATCCATTCAAAATCGCCTATCGGTTATCAAGTGTTTGTCAAGCACTCCACGAGCCCAAAAATCTCGATTAATATCTCTTGGGCACCCACCCTTGTCCGCAAAAACGAGCGCGCATGTTTTTTAGGGATATTTTTGCTCTTGCTTCTACAAAGGGTATGTTTGAGTGCGCATGATTGTATACGTGGAATACGGTCTGTTGTAAGGTTGCACAAATAATTAATATTTTTTGTGTATATACTTATATATAGGGTATTACATAATATACATGAATAGATCATGTATTTCGAACTTCATTACGAAATAATAAAACGAGGTATGGGTTTATTCATTCATAAATTACAAAATTGTTATCTATATCACGCGTGGATTTAACAGATTATGTATATAATTATTACGTGACGGGCAGGAATAGTTACGTATCGTACAGTCCTGTTATTGTTTGTGTCGTTATAAGTTATAATTCACGTCGTTTGCATCTATACGCAAAACACTGAAACATTTAGACTGAAAACTGCAAAAATATAACCATGCACTAAGCACCATGCTCGCACGTAGGATAGATATAGATCTCAACGTAAAAGCGGACACGAAACATCACTATGGAAGTTGTTCACTCTCGCTATTCTCCGTGGACAGACTTTGTTCGTGTGGTCGGGCGGGATCCTGTCTCTTCAAATCATAGTTCGTAGAGGGATACTCTCTCTACTAACTATGTTCAGATTAACCTCAATTTTGCGAAAGTACATTAGTTCTGTCACTGACTGCACTTTCGCTAAAATCTTTTATAGGCGATTGCATCGAAAAGTATTTTTACCAGCCAATCGGATTTCCAGAACACAACGGCAAACAAGACAAATAGCTTGTGTTCACAAATAATAGGTGAAAGAGAGTATCGAAACATTAAAACCTTGGTAGTAAATAGATTTCGTATTTATTTAGCATTATATTTTATTGAAACGCTCCAAGTGCCTGTAGTCTACAGCAGCTGCTGTAAACAAACACATCTTTCCCGCAGGCGTGATTTTTTCCCCTAGGATAATCAAGAACATAGGGCTCTAGTGAGCGCTGCCATTGGTTGATACAAATCACGTAAGGAGTCAGGTAGTAAGAGATAGGTAGTAAGGTAGTGGTAGGAGTCAGGTAGTAAAAGATAGGTAGTTAGAAGGAAGTAGTAAAGTAGAAGTAGTAAGAGATAGGTAATGAGAGATATGTAGTAAGGTAGTAGTATGTGATAGATAGTAACAAATATGTAGTAATAAGGTAGTATGTAGGTAGGTAGTAATAGCCAGGTAGTAATAGGTAGGAGGTAGGTAGTAGAGTAGTAGTAGGTATCAGTTTGTAATAAAAGTAACAGTAACTGATAAAAGATATGTAGTATGAGGTAGGCAATAAGAAGTAGATAGTAAGAGATAGATTGTGAGAGGTAGTGGTACATACACGCGCACGTGCACGCATGCACGCGAACGTACGCTTGTATACACACACACATACACACACACAAACACACACACAGCAGCTCACCTAGCGGCCGGGTACAGCCGCTTGACCTTGACCAGCTCCAGCTCGTTGTCGAAGGTCATCATGGCGACGTGCCGCTCGGCGGCGTACGTCACGTGCGACGCCATCTTGCACGGATGCGCGAAGACAATGCGGTCGGGGCAGACGCCGTGAGAGAGAACGGAGGAGATCTCCTGCTTACTGGCGCAGTCGAAGCTTGAACCAAGGTCAGCGAGTAGACGCAGGACGCTGGGGGTGGCGTTACACTTCACCGCTACGACACAGGAGAAACATTTATATAGGAGAGAAGATAGAGAGAGAGAGGAAGAGAGCGAGAGAGCGCGCAAGTTGGCGACAAGCCAGCGCGAAATATATGACGACAATCTATGGAAAGCCATCACCTTCAAAAATCATTTTCAAACATTTCAAGTACACAATTTCAAATCAATTTTAAACATTTCAAATTAAGTAATAAAAATACAAATTACTTTATATTGTTCGAGAAATTTAAATTCAAAATTTAAAATCAATTCACAGAATAACAAATCAATTTATTAACTTGCAAATTAATTCACCACTTTCCAAAATAATTGCCTGATGTACAAATTCCTTCACATCATTGTAAAAATTCATTTTCTAAATGTACAATTTATTTTAAAAACAACAAACCAATTTACTAACTTGCAATTGAATTGAGAACATGTTGCATAAACTCACAAAAGTTCAAATCTTGCGACAAATGTATAGCTTAAATTAGAAATTAACCATACAGCTTTCAAAACATATATAAAAGTTTACAATCTAAGAGCTCATTTAACAATCAATTTATCAACTTTCAATCTATTCAAGACTTCTGAAATCACTTACTGACGTTTACAATTTGCCGCCCACTCTGTTGTTTCCGGTCCATGTGCAAAACTATTAAGGAAACTTTGAATCAATTCATAGGACTTGCAATCTATTCACTACACTTTCCGAACCAGCCAACTACAAACCAAACTTCAAATCAATTCATTCTAAAAGTGCCCGGATGCTTCAGCTCGGATGGATACGCTATTGGAGCTTTCGAGGATCCGATTTTTACCACCCTGCGGGAAGCGTGGTACTGGTTACTTTGGTAGTAAATAGATTTCGTATTTATTTAGCATTATATTTTATTGAAACGCTCCAAGTGCCTGTGGTCTACAGCAGCTGCTGTAAACAAACACATCTTTCCCGCAGGCGTGATTTTTTTTCCTAGGATAATCAAGAACATAGGGCTCTAGTGAGCGCTGCCATTGGTTGAGCTTGTTTCGTCGCTCAATGACGTCACAGTGTGGTAATATTCATGGCACATCCATAATTAATAATCCTATTAATCCTGAATAGCCGAACGCATAGAGCATGAACGTCAGGGCTGAAAGGTCGTTGGATCGAACATATAAATACTGTTTTCTGTATTTTTCCATCTTTATTTCATTTAACAATTTTTTTCCAATTAACGCAAATATTCACATGATTTATTTACAACAATTTAATAACAACAATTAATTTTTTTTTTTTAATAGGGTTAGGGTGACAATGCACCATAAAACAGGAGTTTGAGGCATGTGATTTGTATCAACCAATGGCAGCGCTCACGCAGCGCTCGCTAGAGACCTATGTGCTTGATTATCCTAAGAAAAAAAATCGCGCCTGCGGGAAAGATGTGTTTGTTTACAGCAGCTGCTGTAGACTACAGGCACTTGGAGCGTTTCAATAAAATACAATGCTAAATAAATACGAAATCTATTTACTAACAAAGTCTTAATATACTCTTATTCTTATAATTCTTATAATTCTTAATAAAACTTAATAATTCTTATTAAAGTTATAATGTTTCTATACTCTCTTTCACCTATTATTGCCGACAATTTCCTGCAAATGCTGTCTAAATGCTCATCTGCAACAAACGCTGGCTGCCGCCATGGCTGCCGCTGCACACTGACACATAAATATATATGCGTTCATAGAATTGGCAATTCCTGTGAGCCGATTAAGAGGTGGCTGTGCCAAATCATTACAGGGCTTTGGAACTTTTAAGTATAGTAAGCTCCCACCTCGTCAAAAAAGTTGCTAAACAACTAAAGTGGACTTCTTAACAGCATCAATGACGACCACCTTATAAACCAAATGCGTATTCAATTTGTTCTTTGTCAAACTTACCAATTTATCTCCACGGGTACGCCTACTATATGTGCCCTGTAGAGGTTCGAGACTTGGTCGGTGTCCGTCAGCGAAGTTGAATATTGAAGGAACGCAATCGGTTTTTTTTTATTTTGACCACAGAAACTGCATTGAACACAAGGTGTTTGTCTTGTTTGCCGTTGCGTTCTGGAAATCCGATTGGCTGGTAAAAAATACTTTTCGATGCAATCGGCTATAAAAGATTTTAGCGAAAGTGCAGTCAGTGACAGAACTAATGTACTTTCGCAAATTTGAGGTTAATCTAAACATAGTTAGTAGAGGGAGTCTCCCTCTACGAACTATAATCTGAAGAGACAGGATCCCGCCTGACACACGAACATGTCGGGTGTTAGGGGGACGGGGTGCCGTTATCTCACCACTCGTCAGTTGTATATTATTTCAATGTTTTTTTTAATGTTTAATGTTGTTTAAATGTTTTTTTATTATTCCTCTTACCAAACTGATTATAATCGATTCAAAATTGCCTATCGGTTATCAAGTGTTTGTCAAGCACTCCACGAGCCCAAAAATCTCGATCAATATCACTTGGGCACCCACCCTTGTCTGCAAAACGAGCGCGCATGTTCTTTAGGGATATTTTTGCTCTTGGTTCTACAAAGGGTATGTTTGAGTGCGCATGATTGTATACGTGGAATACGGTCTGTTGTAAGGTTGCACAAATATATCTTGTGTGTATATACTTATATATAGTGTATTACATAATATATACATGAATAGATCATGTATTTCGATAACTTCATTACGAAATAATAAAACGAGGTATGGGTTTATTCATTCATAAATTATAAAATTGTTATCTAGATCATGCGTGCATTTAACAGATTATGTATATAATTATACTACGTGACGGGCAGGAATAGTTACGTATCGTACAGTCTTGTTATCGTTTGTGTCGTTATAAGTTATAATTCACGTCGTGTGCATCTATACGCAAAACACTGAAACAGTTAGACTGAAAACTGCAAAGATATAACCATGCACCAAGCACCATGCTCGCACGTAGGATAGATATAGATCTCAAGGTAAAAGCGGACACGAAACATCACTATGGCCGTTGTTCACTCTCGCTATTCTCCGTGGACAGACTTTGTTCGTGTGTCGGGCGGGATCCTGTCTCTTCAGATCATAGTTCGTAGAGGGAGACTCCCTCTACTAACTATGTTCAGATTAACGTCAATTTTGCGAAAGTACATTAGTTCTGTCACTGACTGCACTTTCGCTAAAATCTTTTATAGCCGATTGCATCGAAAAGTATTTTTACCAGCCAATCGGATTTCCAGAACGCAAATGTAAACGCTTAAATGTAAACAAGTACTTACACATACGAGTCGTTTAATAGCAAAGGTTTGTTTACTTTTTGCTCAGTCTAGCGTCAACGTCTCAACGAATACGTATAGCTCTAGTACTAGCCCTTAGCTCCTTCCAGTCCTGCGACGGAGCGAAGGGCTACTCTATAGTACGAGTACGTATAGTAGTATGTAGTATCGTAGTATGTAGTATTACGAGAACCTAGACCCTCTCATAACTTAAGACATTACACATTTACACAACTTAAGAAAATAACACATTTACACAAATAATTGTAATTATAGTAATATTATATTTTATATTAGTGAGTAAAATGTGTGTTTTTCATAGAAAATACATCAGAAAACTTACTAATCTGCCGATCATAAACTAAAACTTTTCTGGTGTTGATGTATTTTCGGGTGTTGCTATCCCCCGGGCGTGGTGGGATGGTCACGTGATACAGTTGACGTATACTTCAAAACTTAACAGTAACCATAACCATAACTCCAACACAAACACTAACACTAAATATCTATATATCGGATCTCTATATATAGGGGTGTCATCCACAAAAATTAATCTATGGTGTGGGGACAGATATCATGATGCAAATACCCTAACCCTAACGCTAACCCTAACCCTAACCCTAACGCGAACCCTAATCCTAACTCTAACCCTAACTCTAACCCTGATCCTAACCCTAATCCTAACACTAGTGCTGCCACGTTGCGGTACTGTCCCTCCACGCCCGGGGATAGCCTTTCCCTCGCGTATCTGCTGACTGCACCAAAATTCTGTTACTGACGTTGTGTCTAGGAGGCGCTTCAGTGGCTGTTTAGGAATAATGTCGCTACTGCCCTGACGCACAGAGGGGTAACCCTACCGCGCTCGTGCTGCGGGGACGTATGTCTACTGCTGCTCTGGCACACGTAGGGTTCCTCCCCCTCCTCCCTCCGGCCCATGCTGCGTGGGCCCTGCTGCTGCTGCGCTGGCACGCGGAAGGTACCACTCTGTCGCTTGCTTGCCTTGACCAAAAACCACGATTTGTTGGCACTGTCGATAGAGATGCCTGAATCACCCGCTGATTATTATATAGCACTACTTTTTTTAAATTGTCTAAGAGGCTTCCCAGGTACCCCCTGTGGTGTTCGCTGGTACCCCCATGAAGTACTAGTACCCCCGGTTGGGAACCAGGGGC
>NW_014578899.1:46075-51581 GCF_000485595.1 Priapulus caudatus
GGTTGATGTTTTGAAAATGAATTTTTACAATGATGTGAAGGAATTTGTACATCAGGCAATTATTTTGGAAAGTTGTGAATTAATTTGCAAGTTAATAAATTGATTTGTTATCCTGTGAATTAATTTTGAATTTAAATTTCTCGAACAATATAAAGTAATTTGTATTTTTATTAATTAATTTGAAATGTTTTAAATTGATTTAAAATTGTGTATTTGAAATGTTTGAAAATGATTTTTGAAGGGCATGATTTTCCATAACCTTGTAAACCTTGTGAAACCTTGTGAAACTTTGTGTTTTGCCATTGTGAAACCTTGTGAAACCTTGTGAACCTTGTGAAACTTTGTGTATTGCCTTTGTGAAACCTTGTGAAACCTTGTGAACCTTGTGAAACTTGTGAAACTTTGTGTTTTTCCTTTGGGAAACTTTGTGAAACCTTGTGAAACCTTGTGAACCTTGTGAAACTTTGTGTTTTTCCTTTGTGAAACCTTGTGAAATCTTCTGAACCTTGTGAAACTTTGTGTTTTGCCACTGTGAAACCTTGTGAAACTTTGTGTGTTTGCCTTTGTATTGTGGGGGAGGCGAATTCACGTGCGTGGCGTGCTCTGGGAAGATCACATCCATTGACCACGTAATATATCTACATTTCTCTCTCGGCGAGGGGGGAATAATATAATATAACTGCCTCCCTTGCCCCCCTCCCCCGCTAGCTACAGCCATGACCTGGATGGGGGGGGGGATGATTGATTCATCCACCTCTTTCCCATCTCAACGTCTTCTAGTAGCTTTTATCTTCTTGATCAAATAAGGGCGAATATCAATCATCTTCGCTTCTGACCTTGTCAGACTTGTTTGTTTGTATTTGTGACAGCTCTACGCAGTGAAATATTATGTTCAGTGCAGTACGCAGTACGATATTGTAACTATGACCTGTAGTAAGCCGTGTGTCATTCAGGTTAGGGTTATATGTGCCGCGGTGCAGCCGCTGATTTCAATGCAGTTGCCAGGTCTTATGTTTACAATAATATAATGGAGCGAGTGCGAGTACCAGGCACCTAGACTTCTTATATGTCACCTCTACGCGTGTAACCAGGGCCCTGGGTGGAGGGGGGGGGGGCAAGGGTGGCAGCTCTTAGATTTTAGAGCGAACTAAGAAACAAGCTTCGGTCATAATTGCAAGTCACCCGAATATTAATAATGTAATAAATAGGGGAACAAAATTACAATTTATAAAAAACAATTGTAACTTATAAAAACACAATTATTCCTTCAGCTTAACCTTATCCTAAATACGAATTATTTCTTGAAAGTTTTGCCTCTCCCTCCAGTGCAATTTGCTCAGACCCTGTAAACAAATCCACGTGTGTAGTAAGAAGTTTCTACAGATGAATCAAAATCTTAATATTCTGGAAGGAAACAGCAACTTTCATGCATGATGATGATGCACGTGTTGATTGGTGAATGAGTGATCAATGTAACGGTCTATGATAAAAGGCTAATTTTGTGTCTAACAACGGGCCCATGTTTTCTAGTTGCCCCACACCATACGTGTCACCCCGGAACAGCCACTGATCTATATAATATATAATATATATATATATATATATAATATATACGTATGCGCATGTTGCAATCATAGTGGACATAGACAGACTTCGACCTCTTGTCGTATGAGAACCAGATAAAACCTGATATAACCAGAAATTCGAAAGGCGATCTCAGAATGTGAGCTATCTATACATACACTGTAAACACACATAACAACACAACACCACACACACACACATCACATCACACACACCACACACACAACCCCCCCACCACCCCACCGACGCAGCTCCACAACACGGGCGTCCGCCCGGCTTGAATGGCACGCAAGCTAGCACGCACACCACACTACACAAGCACACCACACACACACATCGACGCGGCGCAGCGCGGCGCACAACACACACACGGCCCGCTGCACATACAGCACACACACACACAACCACCACACACACACACACACATCACACACACACACACACATAATATATAGGCTCTCTCTTTTTGCTCTCTCTCTCATCTTTTCTCTCTCTCTCTCTCTCGGTCTCTCTCTCTATATATATATATAGAGATCGCGATGTATAGAGCGGTAAGTGATTGTGCTCGCGTGTCTGAGTAATGTATTTATCTGCAGTCCTTCAAAACACATCCCAGCGACTTCGTTGTCCTGTCCGCGCATGCGCAGGTCCGCCGTTTGTTCTTTCCCATCACAGTAATATATATTAGCGAACGGTCGGTCGCTCAAGCGGCACTCAAATCAATGAAGCGCACACGGCGCAGCACCGCGGACAGCCGGCGAGCACAACACGCGACACGCGGCGGCACAGGGGACGCGCGACATCCGGCGGCACACTGCGACACCCGACGGTCGCACGCAACCGTCGATTGGGCATGACGACCGGAACAACGCAATTGAATCGCCGAGGCACCGCCGCCGTCGACAATTGCACGGCACCACCGACAAATTGGCACGGTGGCACCGGACAATCGCACCATGGCAACGCCGACGGATTGCACGTTACCGACAATTGCAAACTGCACCACGGTGATTGCACGAGGCACCGACATTGCACGGAGCAAGACCGACAATCGCACTGCACCAGACGATTGGCAAGACGGGCACCGACAATCGTACTGCAGCCGACGAATTGCACGGTACCCGACACATTGCGGCGCGACGTGTGTCTGTCGCGACGGAGCGGCTAGGACCGTAGTGTGCGTCCCGCCTCACCGACTAAATATCTACGGTGTCGTCGTCGTGTCGGGCTGCGTCGGGCAGCGTGCAGCGGCGACGGCTGGCGACACGGGCCCGCGGACGCGGTGGCTGGTGCTGGTTTCGCGTCATACTACGCGCACGTGCTGCTCGCTGGCCTGGTGTTACACGTTCGGTGTGTTCACTAGATCGCTCGTCGTCGATGAACTACACGAGAGCCACGCTAGAGCTGGCTCTGCTGGGAGGCTCTCCTCACACTCTCCAAAGTGCCTGCTAGGTATATGTATTACAGGGATAACACAGTATAGCTCACGAGGGTCAATGTCCGCCCAGGGTACTGCCTGGAGACGTACCCTGGTACGGTCCGGTATAACGACCATTCTTATTTCAATTAGAAATTATTATTCATCGCGAGACTGGGGTCACTCAAACTAAAACGAGTACACACAGGTACAAACCCCGGGCCACGTACACGCGAGTACACGGGGAAACACGCACGTACACGCAGATACCACACGCACGTACATCACGATACACGCACGCTACACGTACAACGCGGGTACACCGGAGATACACCGCAACGTACGCGCGTACATCGGTGACACGTAACTCGCCAGGTACAAGCCACGTATCAGCCGCCAGATACACCGCACGTACCACGACAGATCAGCGCCGCAGAGCACACGTAGACGCAGATACACGCAGCGTACAGCGGGTACAACGGAGATCACAACGCACGTACACCGCGGTAACAACGCATCGCACACGCACAGCGTACACCGCACGTACCCCCAGATACACGCACGTACACGTCGCCGCACACGCACGTAACACGCGGGATACACGCGACGTGCACGCAGATTACACCGCAACGTAAAACGCGGGTACACGCACGTGCACGCAGTATACACGCCACGTACACGCGGGTGCACGCACCGTGACACGCGGGTACCCGCACGGGCAGACACGCCACGTGCACAGTGGGTAAACACGCACGTACACGCCGGGTATCAGTTACACCCACGTACACTACAATTACAATGTGCGTGTACCTGCGGTACGTGCGTGTAAGCGTGCGTCGTATCGTGCGTGTGCACGCACGTACCACGCGGGTACACGCACGGGCACGCACGTGCACGTGGGTACACGCAGTACACGCGGTACACAACGACAAGTACATCGCGGGTAAGTCCACGCACGTACAACCGCATACATGTGGCGTGTACCTAGCGTGTACGTGCGTGTACGTGCGTGTACGGTGGCGTGTCCCGCGTGTACGGGCGTTGTATCTCCGTGTACTCGCGTGTTAACGCTGCGTGGTGTCTGCCGTGTACGGTGGTACGTGGGCGTGTATCTGCGTGTATCTGCGTGTACGATGCGTATACCCGCGTGCACGGGCGATGCGTGTACCCGCGTGTAGTGCGTGTACCCGCGCTGTACGCTGCTGTATCTGCGTGGTACGTGCGTGTACCATGCGTGTACGTGCAGTGTACCGCGTGTACCGTGCGTGGTATCTCACGGTGTACCCGCGTGCTACGTGCGTTACATCACATCGTGCTTTATTGTACATCACTCGTGCTAATTGTAGATGCAACTCGTGGCTTTGTTGTACAATCACTACCGTGTGCTTTATTAGTAACAATCACTCGGTGCTTTATTGTACATCACTCGTGCTTTATTGTACAAGTTCACTGTAGCTTTATTGTACATCACTCAGTGCTTTATTGTACGTCACTACTGCTTTATTGTACATCACCGTGCTTGTATTGTAGCATCACTCGTCTTTATGTACATCCCACTGACGTCGTGCTTTATTGTACATCACGATCTGCTTTATTGTAGCATCACTCGTGCTTTATTGTACATCACTTCGTGCTTTTAATTGTACATCAATCGTGCTTTAACTGTACATCCACTCGTGTTTTCTTATTGTACATCCACCTCGTGCTTTGAAATTGTACATCACTCTCACTGGTCGTGCTTTTTAATTGTACATCATCGTGCTTTATTGTACTCACATCGTGCTTTATGTGTACATCAGCTGCGTGCTTTGAGCGAGAGAGAGAGAAGAGAGACGAGAGAGAGAGCAGAGAGAGAGGGAGGAGAGAGATTTAGAGACGAAGAGAGTGAGGAGAGAGATAAGCAGAGAGAGAAAAGAGAGAGAAAAGAAGAAAGAGGAGAGCGGGAGAGAGAGAGAGAGAGCGGAGAAGAGAGAGAGAAGAGCAGAGAGAGAGAGAGAGAGAGAGAAGAGAAGAAGTGGAGAGCAGAGAGGTGAAAGAAGAGAGAGAACAGGCGAAGAGAAACCGAGAGGAGAGAGAGAGGGGAGAGAAGCGAGAGGAGAGAAAAAGAGAAGAAGGAGAGAGAGAGAGAGAGAGAGGAGAGGGGGGGAGATAGAGATTAGAGATAGAGTAGAAGAGAAGAGGAGAGAGACGAGAGAGATGGGAGAGAGAGAGAGAGAGAGAAGAGATAGAGAAGGAGACAGAGGAGAAGAGAAAGCGGAGAAATGGCGAGAGAGAGAGAGAGAAGAAATGGATATGAGAAGAGAGCAGAGAGATGAGAGAGAGAGAGAGAGAGAGAGAGACGAGGAGGCGATAGAGAGAGAAAGATAGAGAGAGAAAAGAGAGAAATGGATAGAGATAGAGAGAGAGGAGGGAGAGAGACGATGAGAGAGCGAGAAGAGACAGACCGAGAGAGAGATGCGCATTACATCAAATAGAGCCTCCCAGAGAGAGACCGAGAGAGCGAGG
>NW_014578900.1:0-3343 GCF_000485595.1 Priapulus caudatus
AGTTCCACCACATACGTTGTGTTAATGGGGTTGGTTGCTTCGGTTGACGGCCGCGTGCTCTCAGCTGCTGGTCTTTCCTGTACGATATTGCAGTTTGGATACTCGGCACACCGCCAGTTCACCTCCTTACTGCGTCTGAATGCACTGTGGTACCTCCGACTCACGCCAGTGTTGCATTGTAGATGCTGCCAGCGGTCGCAGCCATCACACATAAGTGCCTTGTCATCCTCACAAACAACTTGAGTACACTCAATGCATTACGATTCCTCTTCCATCGCAGGGTATAATTATCGAACGCTACCAATATGGATATATACGAGCTATATTATGACGCATAGGACCCTACAACCCAATGGCAGAGACGATATACTTAGCATGCAGTGATGAAAATTTACCAAAAAATGTAGTAGCCAGCTGGGCCCCTAAAGTAAAAATATTAGGGAACTTGCTCAAATTTTAGGGGCCCAGCTTATACCACGAAGCGCCGAAGTTCGGGATTCGTCTTCTTGGAAATTGACATTAAAATGGTGCTCTATTGTGCATTCTGCGCATGAAAATTCTTAGCAAATCTTTTGAGAATAGAACTGCAAGTCTTTTTTGCAAACGGTACAAAGTCTATGAAAATACATGATGTTACTTCAATAGGGCGACAGAGTCAGGTGGTTTCCGATGAAACGCGCACGCTGAGTGGCCAATACAAATATTTATTTAGGGGACTCCGTACTATACCTTAGTGACAAGAAGTAAAAATTAGTACTTTCAACAATTTCCATATTTGTTTTTATTACGCCATTAGTTACTCAATCAATTGTTTGAAAACAGTTTCCATGTCATTGTCAGAATCCGTCCAGTCCCCATTGTCACTTCCTGTTTCATCATTGTAGTGATAGGGACTACATTACTACGCGTGTGTGTTACGAGGTAAAGCGGTCATGAAACAAAGCATACAATGAGGATATAGACGAGGGACGCGAGTAGACATGCTGGAATAAATTCACGCTCTTCTGTATATTTGTGTGTTTGATTTATTTGTGTTCATCACGAACACAACCACACACAACATTCGTCTTCTTCGTCTTAGGACTCAACGTTTCTCCCTTACGAATCCCCTCTGGGCAAGTTTGTTCGCCGTTCCGAAGACAGTGATGGCGCCCGACGAAGTTCCAGTGATCTTCAAAGTCGGAACCTCAGCCAGTTTCTTTAAGCCAAAGCTAGCCATTATGTCTAGCTTGTCGTCGTTTGACCAGAAGGTCGATCTGGAAGACAACTTCCAAAAGTTGTTTGCATTTAAGTACACAGCTGCCTTGTCTACGTCTTTGGAGCTGCCAGCTATAGTGACGCTGAATTTCATGCTCCACACATAATGCTCAGTCACCCACAGTTCCCAATCATGAGGGATGATGCTTATCACACCAGGGAACTGTAATATAAAGGGCTGATTGAGCTGAGACTCATAATATTGGTATGAGTCCGGCGTGCTCTTTTGTATACCAATCAACGCAACTGCAACAATATCAGGAAACGCCGAAGCTATCCAGCCGAACGTGAGCACTTCAGGCTTGGAACCCTTTGTGATGCGAGGAGCGAGTTTGTAATCGCTTCTCAGCTCGTCCATTCGACGAGGCTACATACTACCAGCCGAGTTCTCCCTCATTCGATTCCCTAAACGAACTGCAATACAAGTTCTCCCTCAACCGACACCGGAGCCGAACTAACTGCGTACCGTATCTTCATAAGGCCCTACACCAGCTGTTTACACGGCCCGCGCCACTCACGGCGGCTAGAGGGTGCCTCTTTATCAGCCTTATCAAAGAGCTAGCTAGCTGCTTTGACTGGAGAAAGATCTAAATTAAAGAGGACACAATCATGTTCACTAATACCAGGTACCACAGATATAGATGAAACCAAATTGGGGAAATTAGTAAATACTAAATCAAGAATGTTGCTACAAGTTTCAGTACATCGAGTAGGCTGAGTGACAAGTTCAGTCAGGGAATGACTAGTACACAAATCGAGCAGTTGACTACATAAATGAGTATCTCGTTGGCCAGTCACTGAATAGGACTGCCAATCAATTCCAGGCAAATTAAAGTCACCACAACTGAGTGTAAGTGGATAAGACTCATTATGACGAGAGAAGGCGTTCACAGAATTAGCGATTCCAGTGAGTTGATCAAGAGGGGGCCTGTACCCAATCATAGAATATAAGGGCTTAGAATTCACCGAAGTGAGTTCTGCTCCTTCTTCATCAAAACAGGTAACTAAAGAGCTAGAAATGGACTTCTTAACAGCAATCAAAACGCCACCCCCATGACGGTTACGATCTTTCCTATAAACATTGCAGTTATCGGGACACACCTCACTGGATGGGATAGAGGGGCCCAGTTTAGATTCAGTGCCAAGAACAATATCTGGCAAGTGGTCATTATTTAGGTTGAGAAATGCTGGATTAGCATCACCTTTGATGCTATTAAAGTTACACACACACCCACACTGATCATTTACTGTGTGGATCATACATCTTGAATGATAAAACTAATGTTCGGGTCAAAATCATTCTGCACACAATCGACCATTATACTTTGTCAGATATTTACCGGGACAAAGCCACTTACACACCTGAAAGTAAAACTTGCTGTACATCTTCACCTCATTAATTACGGCATTCTTTCCTCTATCATAATCATCACACTCCACTCCAATCGTTCCCAAATTTAAAAAATGCGATAGGCGGACGCTTACTTCCTTCATGAATCGCCATGGCTCCGCACCCTCATGGCTCTTGAAGCGGTCCGTGGCGACGCGGCGACACACCGAGGAACACCACGGGTCCAGCTCCACCTGCTCGCATATTTAGCAGGGCTGTTGTGTACTGGAGATAAAATGACAAGTACTTAGATAATTGATCACAGCGATGGTAAAAATTTAACGCATAAAAGTTAAGTAAACTCTAATATAATGATGGGGCAACTGAACTGGATAATTAAATTCATGAAATCACGTTGTGTAAAACAGTAATGGGCGGCCCAGTAACGTATATAACAACCATCCATCCCCAACCCCCGAGCACGCACACGCGCACAATTAGGCCACGCCCCTGTTAAATCGAATTGTGTCTCGTTGATTTTAGTGTATTTATTATTTAATTGCTTCAAAAGTTACAAATGGGCTAGTTGATAAATAAAGCCAGGCCTCATGTGGCCCCTAGGACCATCAGTGTAACAAAAACTTAGCATAGAACAATAGAACAAGCGCAGCCTTATGTCATGACTATAGTATGTATGATTATTCGGTCTAGCCCTAGGCTAGCTATATAGCCCTGGACGTTTATTCCTTATGGACT
>NW_014578900.1:5791-7986 GCF_000485595.1 Priapulus caudatus
GAAGAGCCCCCGCCCAGCGAGTGCTGGAGACGAAGCGCAAGCGGGAGGAAACCGCTAAGTGAGTGCTGGAGACGAAGCGCTAGCGGGAGGAAACCGCCAAGTGAGTGCTGGAGACGAAGCGCAAGCGGGAGGAAACCGCTAAGTGAGTGCTGGAGATGAAGCGTAAGCGGGAAGGAAAACCGCCCAAGTGAGTGCTGGAGACGAAGCGCAAGCGGGAGGAAACCGCTAAGTGAGTGCTGGAGACGAAGCGCAAGCGGGAGGGGAGAGCCCAGCGAGTGCTGGAGACGAAGCGCAAGCGGGAGGAAACCGCTAAGTGAGTGCTGGAGACGAAGACTGGAGCCAAGCGGGAGGGGAGAGCCCAGCGAGTGCTGGAGACGAAGCGCAAGCGGGGAGGAAACCGCTAAGTGAGTGCGGAGACGAAGCGGCAAGCGGGAGGTGGAGAGCCGCAGGCGAGTGCTGGAGACTAGAAGCGCAATCGCGGGAGGAAACCGCTTAAGTGTAGTGGCTGAGGACGAGAGCAAGCGGGAGGGGAGGAGCCCAGCGAGTGCTGGAGACGAAGCTAAAGCCGGGAGGAAAACTGCTAAGTGAGTGCTGGAGACGAAGAGCAAGCGGGAGGGGAGAGCACAGCGAGTGCTGGAGACGAGGCTTGCGCGGCAGGAGAAGTAAGAACTTAGGTAGAGAGCGACGATTTACTCCCCCCCTCAACAATTCAAGGGGAGATAGAACGCCATGGGAAAGATGAAGTTGATGAATGTTAAACCTACAATACATGCAGCACGTTTATTGCACATGTATTAGTTCTCTTTGTCTCAGTCATCGTTTCATCATTGTAGTGACTAGTTACGAGGTAAAGCGGTCATGAAACAAAGCATACAATGAGGATATAGACGAGGGACGCGTATATTGTAGTGATAAGGACTACATTACTACACGTGTGTGTTACGAGGTAAAGCGGTCATGAAACAACGCATACAATGAGGATATAGACGAGGGACGCGTATATTGTAGTGATAAGGACTACATTACTACACGTGTGTGTTACGAGGTAAAGCGGTCATGAAACAACGCATACAATGAGGATATAGACGAGGGACGCGTATATTGTAGTGATAAGGACTACATTACTACACGTGTGTGTTACGAGGTAAAGCGGTCATGAAACAAAGACGCGAGTAGACATGCTGGAATAAATTCACGCTCTTCGATATATTTGTGTGTTTGATTTATTTGTGTTCATGACGAACACAACCACACACAACATTCGTCTTCTTCGTCTTAGGACTCAACGTTTCTTCCTTACGAATCCCCTCTGGACAAGTTTGACGCCGTTCCTCAGACAGTGATGGGGCCCGACGAAGTTCCAGTGATCTTCAAAGTCGGAACCTCAGCCTGTTTCTTTAATCCCAAAGCTAGCCATTATGTCTAGCTTGTCGTCGTTTGACCAGAAGGTCGATCTGGAAGACAACTTCCAAAAGTTGTTTGCATTTAAGTACACAGCTGCCTTGTCTACGTCATTGGAGCTAGTTTGTAATTAGTTTGTAATTGGAGCGAGTTTGTAATCGCTTCTCAGCTCATCCATTCGACGAGGCTACATACTACCCGCCGAGTTCTCTCTCCCTCATTCGATTCCCTAAACGAACTGCAATACAAGTTCTCCCTCAACCGACACCGGAGGCGAACTAACTGCGTACCGTATCTTCACACGGCCCTACACCAGCTGTTTACACGGCCCGCGCCACTCACGGCCGCTAGAGGGTGCCTCTTTATCAGCCTTATCAAAGAGCTAGCTAGCTGCTTCGACTGGAGAAAGATCTAAATTAAAGAGGACACAATCATGTTCACTAATACCAGGTACCACAGATATAGATGAAACCAAATTGGGGAAATTAGTAAATACTAAATCAAGAATGTTGCTACAAGTTTCAGTACATCGAATAGGCTGAGTGACAAGTTCAGTCAGGGAATGATTAGTACACAAATCGAGCAGTTGACTACATAAATGAGTATCTCGTTGGCCAGTCACTGAATAGAACTGCCAATCAATTCCAGGCAAATTAAAGTCACCACAAATGAGTGTAAGTGGATAAGACTCATTATGATGAGAGAAGGCGTTCACAGAATTAGCGATTCCAGTGAGTTGATCAAGAGGGGGCCTATACCCAATCATAGAGTATAAGGGCTTAGAATTCACCGAA
>NW_014578900.1:7996-25235 GCF_000485595.1 Priapulus caudatus
GATCCCGACGCATCCGCTTCACACGACCTTCCCGAGCAGTCTCCGGGACAGCTAGCTCCTGCAAGTGTTCAGAAAACCACTCACCATATTCCGCTGCTCTGTACCGCACAGTGTGCCTCACCGACCGTCGCGGGTGTGTATGAGGTGACGTGTGAATTGATGGCTCTCCTGCAGTTAGATTGGCCCCGGCCACCAGCATCTTATCGGCTTTATCGCTACAAATAAAATACACTAATAATTATTATGAACAAGTACGAAGTACTCACAAAACTGCAGTTGCCTTTGTGTTTCTCTTCACGACAGACTATAAACTTGCCGTCAAGTTTGCATACACTATGGATATATACCTGCCGCCAATTCTATATTCCGCTATGATCAGCGTAGGGGTGAAATCATTATCGAATACATGTCAAACTCCTTTGTCATTACTAACCCCTGATATATAAATATTTGTGTCAGCTTAAACAATAATAGATTGATTTCCGAACTACATCATTGAAGCTGGTTTTGATATGGGAATTAAATAATGTACAACTCTGGGATATGCGAATATGTCATTTCATATTTTTGTAAAATGATGAACATTATAATCATCAAAACTACTGCTACTAATGTGTCTCGGGTTCCACAAATATAGGGACTGTAACGTTGATCCTACTCTTGCTGTTGCTCTTGTCTCTCTTTTTCTCCGGGACAGCTAGCTCCTGCAAGTGTTCACAAAACCACTCGTTATACTCTGCTGTCCCGTACCGCACAGGGCGCCCCTCCCCCCGACCGCCGTGGGTATGGAAATCTAGTAGGAAATAAAATATAGTATTTCAAACATTCCACACAACCATTTGAACCTATTCCTATGATCTAACTTAGCGACCAGGCTCTCGTCCTCTTCACTGGTTATGTTTGACCAGTTCATTCTGAAACATCCAAGTAGATACACTAAATTATTACCCCTTAAATTTGCTGCAAATCTATCTATCCCAGCAAAGGAACTTGTGTTTATTAGCTCTGTGAAGACTACTAGGCTGCTTTTGAAATATAAGACTGAAATTTGACATTTTTACAATGGTTTATCTACAGTAATACAAAGAACATATTTAGCACTTTGAAAGCTGATGGGAGCGAAATCGCTCGCCGCTCCCGTGTATTTTTTTCGCTGGTAGCTTATCTGTGTGCTGTATGTGCAGCAGATTTGATATCTTAAAAATCTTATTCATTATTTCATGTCTTAAAATCAAATTCATTATATATGCTCAGATCGCGAAAACACTGATTTCGTTAGTATGTTTGATTTCCATTGATATATTATATATATGATATCTATATAATCGCACATCGCAGTCACAGTCGTTCCGCTATATATGCATATTATATATACATACACGCGTAACAGGGCATATGGCTGTATATTAGGAAATTGTCAAAATGCTCTACTTCGGACCACATTTCTGGCTCAATGAGAACATTTCGTGATGTTTTCGTACTGCAAGTATGCTCACAGTTAGTAGGTGTATTTATGCGTTTTGTTTTGAGAACCAGCCTCTTTAAGTAAACGTATGCTTACGGAGGTGCTCTCTTCATTCGTGGCTTGCTCCTGAAGCCCTCATTCAGCCTGTAAAATATAAATAAATTTAAATACATTATGTTTATAACTGCTTTCTGATGCAAGTTTAGTTTCGTAGGTGGGAAGTTGCATGTAGATGCATATACATATATATATATATATATGGGGGTTATTCGTGTCATTTCGTCTGTGACTGTGAAGAACTAATGTTTCTTTGAATAACATTTTTCCTTGTTTACTTATTCTGTGTAATAATTATAAATAATTATATGCTGTGCGACAGACTGAACAGCAACAACACGCCGAACACTTACACATATCCTTCTCACAACATCCTCTACATGTTGGGTGCTTTGTTAGCTCTGGCGTTTCAGCCATTTGTAGGACAGCCAGCCTCACACAAGAACCCTTATCGCGAACTTGGTGGCAAATGTGGAGCATGTCCTCCTGCATGCGACGTGTATCGAGGGCTCTTGGACCAAGTAAAAGGTGAGCAGAGGAAGGCAATCCATCTCGGCCAGCTCGACCAACTTCTTGCCAGTATTGCAGAGCGCTTCTACTTGGACCAAGGTGAATAACATTGCGAATATCAGGCACTTGAACGCCCATGCCGAAAGCTATTGTGCTGACAATGCACCGGATTTTGGATGTAGGTTGCACGAAGTTCTGAAGGATGTATTTTTCTTGTTCTTTGCCAATGCTACTGTGATACATGGTGATTATTAGATTTTCTACTTTATGTTCCCGGTTGTGCCATGCTGCATCGCCAAGTTCTTCTGTGAGGTTGTGGAATACATCTCCCACATTGGTTATGGATCTGCCAAAACCAGAGAATTAAGCTATCAAATTATCAGACTTATAATGTTCTAATTATCTAGAAATAGCAGTTGTCGCCACCGACATGTATCCCTTTCGATTTAGTATGAATGAAATATCTCCTGGTTTTGGTACGTTACACACCTTCTCCACAAGATGTGTAAGCATAACAGGTTTGGTCGCGCGAGGTCAATTAGAGGCCCTAATTATAAAGCGGAATGGGACATATGGTAAAGGTCAAAGTCTAATATAGGCAGGACAGACGTGAAACCATAGTATCCCCGCGGCGATACAATATATTCAATATTTTTCTGACTGGTGATGGAAATCTAAACGTGCCTCTTATCTAGTGTAAGTAATCACCTGCAGTATATTATGGTTTTGTCAGCATCGCAACCCTTCAGTCTGGTGTGATCCACAAGCCACTTCACTTCCTCCATGTAATCTAAACCTTTGTGTGCCTTGACACCAAGGTATATATTCTTCCTATGTAAGTAAAAGCGTTGTAAATTGTTAATTTATCAATTTAAAAATCTGTAAAGCCTGTCGGTGTTTGTCTAATGTTGTTTTAAGCTATGCATACAAATTAACAGAAGCTAATTGTTATATTATTATAAGAGTGTAACAGCATTTCAATGTACAAACATATATTGGCCATGGCCATGTGTTGTCTGAGTTGAAATAGGTGTAGTATGCCATAAAACGTTAAGAAGAATGGAGAAAACATGATTGGTGTTGTTACCTGTCCGGTATTAAGGCAACTGTCTTGATAGTTGCCTTAGCGAGATTCAAAACTGAGAGGATCTTGACTTTCAGCTCGTCTGTGCATGTTGCAGTTAGAAATAGCCACCTCGTGTTCTTATGGAGGATCGAATAAATCTGGCTGACATCCTTGTACTGCGGCCGAAAATCAAGACCCCTGAAACGATGTGTATGAGAGACCATTGCTTAAATGATAATGTGATATGCTACAAAAACTTATTGCCCATGCTATCGTTTGTCATTCAGATTTTAGAATCTCACACGCATTCTATTTGTGTGCATGCATAGCTATTTACTGAAATCTTAACATTTACTTTTCAGAAATGAGTAATTGTATTTTTCATCAATATGTAGCAATGGAAAAAGATACATTCCAACAATGTCTCAACCTTCACTAGTTTTACTGAAATCACACCAACAATTACACGTAGTTTGTCACCTGTGACAGTAACTACCTAATACACGCTTTTATTTAAACAAATTGGTCTTAATAAATGTTGTTCACATTACCACTCTGATACGCAGTGTGCTCCATCACATGTGAATAAGCAAAGACGCTCCCCCAAGTTCACAAGCATATCTCTCCATATCTGTAGTGTTAGTGCTTCTGGACTGCAAAGCACCACGGAGAAAGTTCCGTGAAGAATGCCTGTATACACATCAAAGATTCAAATTAATTAGTTTGTAGAGTTATGTTATAAAGTATCATTTATTGCTTTCTAAATTTGAGCTTACATTGCAAAAATTATAGAATATACAGTCTTAGGTGAAATCGATGCTAATGATTATGTTACTCAGCCATGCACATGCATGACATGATGTCACACACATTGCAGTGCAATTATTCCATTATTATTGTATCATTCTAATCAAGAGTTCTAATTATAATAGCAAACTTTTCTAGTTCTAGTTTAAGTACTGTAAGGGTTGGATCCTTACACGGTCGGTGTCCTGGCCGTCTGGTAGAATGGAGCACCCCGAGTCGATCCCAGGCGGTCCTTATATACGCTGGCCGTCGTGGCCTTGCCTGGCTTGCCGGGAATCCTAGGTTGTAGGCCGAGTGTGAATCCTGTAGAATCCCGTAGAATGGCTTCGACTCGTATGTGACGATATACACCTTACACTCTCCCCTCCTTCGAAGCAGTGTCCAGGGGGAGAGTCTGTAATACCAACCGTATCACATGCTAAATGCACTGGGTACACTTCTTATAGCATGTGACTATGTGCTGCAGCTACCGTTGCTCATAGCGCAGCACCATTGTTCGCGCATAACTGGCAGGATAATTGATTCTTCACCTGCCGAGTTATGCCTCTACTCGACGTATTTACATGGCCCATTATTCGACCAGTTTCAGCTGGTCGACATGGCACACCCGCTCTTTGTTCTTAGCGTCCGCTAGGACCGCGTTCAAAGGTGACGTCATTCGTAGCACCGTATAGGGACCCTGAAACCGAGGGGCTAGTTTTGCACTAAAGTTCTTGCGTGCGTCTGACAACGGGTGTGTCTTTATCATAACTCTAGCCCCTGGAGCGATTGTGCTGCCCCGGCGGTGGGTATCATAGTATAACTTAGCTTTAGCCGCTGCGGCCTGTTGCTTGGCCTTAATCCGCTTGTACAGCGGGTTCGATACTCTCTCCTCCCCCCCCCCAACTGGAGGTCAAAATACGAACATAATTTACGTCCTAGAAAAATTTCAGCCGGCGTGTGCCCAGTAGTATCATGCTTTGCAGAGTTTAACGCAAACTGCAGGTCTGACAAATGCACATCCCACGTTCTATGATCCCCCGCAACGTATGACTGCAACATAGCTTTAATATTACGGTTCACCCTTTCAACCCAATTCGCCTGCGGCCTATATGCCGTAATCAACTTGTGCCGTATCCCCCACCGTCTGCAAACGGCTGCAAAAGCCTTGGAACGAAACTGCGCCCCATTGTCGGAGATCAGCCAGCGAGGGGGCCCAAAAATCGAACAAAACGATCTGTCCAGACTCAATGCTACCTTACTGCCTGTAGCCTTCCTTAACGGAATAAGTTGCGACCATTTAGAGAAGTGATCCGTAATCACCAATATGTATTCGTGTCTACCATATGACAAGGGTAACGGCCCCATCAGGTCAATGGCGGCTTTTTCACCCGGGTATGACGACTCCGTCGTCCGCATAAAACCCACCTGTTTCCGATACGAGGGTTTCACGACCCTACACGTCGGGCAAGCTTTCACGAAATCCCGGATACCTCTAGACATCAGGGGCCAAAAAGCGACAGTGGCTATTCTAGCTAATGTCTTCCGAAAACCAAAGTGTCCCGCTGTAGGCTGCGTGTGAAAAAAACCTAATACCCGCTTACGGAACCCCACCGGAACGTAGATCCTATTCCTATGTCCATCCTTCGAGACACGATATAGGAGGCCCCCCTTAAGCAGAAAGGGGTATGAAGGCCCAACTCCCCCTGACAAAAATGCCACGTGCTTCGCGACAAAAGGATCCAATTTCTGGGCCTGCCTCAACTCCTCCATTGAAAACCCGCTAAGACTAAAACCCGACCCATCAGAGACGCCGGGGGCCACCTCCGCCGAGGTAGTACATAATCTGCAAAAGAATTGTGGCAAACTCGACACAACCTCCGGGCTGCTACCTGAGCACAACACATGCAGCCAGCGATCACAGCGATCACACTGTACCCATGACAATGACGCGGCTTGTGGCCGTGCGCAGATCTCAGCATCACATTTATCATGGCAATAGCTTACCACCCCTATGTGAGCATCCTCTGGCACCTGAGTCCTGGATAAGGCATCCGGAACAGCATTGCATTTACCCTGTCTGTAAACGACCTGGAATTTTATATCCTGTACTGATAGAACCCAGCGCAGCAGCCTACCTGCAAGCCTCATAGATGAAAACAGCCAAGCTAAAGCGCGGTGATCACTGTAGACTGTACACAGCATATTCTCTACGTAGGGCCTGAATCGCTGCAAGGCCCAAATAACCGCCAGGCATTCTTTCTCTGTCGCACCTGTATGCCGCTAGCCGGTAGAACCCTACGCCGGAATGAGAGCTCGTAATCCCCACGCAATCCCACCTGAGCGACCGGGCCAATGCACAACCCAAACCTCAAATTACTGCATCTCACAATGCCCTAGTTCAAAGGGTCTAGTGAAGATCTGGAATGACATCGCGATCTCGAGCATGACTCTTCAGCTGCAAACTCCTTATTCTAGTACGTGTGAATACCTCCACTCTATCTATCCGCTCTCAACGATCGCCATGCTTCGTGGTCCGCCGCCCGCCCCGCCGGGCCCCCGGGGCGGCGCGCCTGGCCATCTCCAGAATATGCGCGAAATAATTTTGAGCACCACACGGCGGTCAAGCCTAAAAAAACGTTCCCAATGTCCCTCAGATTTCGTGCGTTGTATACGCCCTATACCTGCATCTTATCAGCCGGGTTGGGCGAAAGCAGATGCGCATTATGAATGGTCCAAGGATCACGTTCCCACTATTCGCTGTAAAAGCCCCGTGCCCTCCCGCCGCCGACCGCTTCGATCTTCCGCGATTCACAGTTAACCCTGCTACCTGAAACAGTCATAGAACCTCCACGTAAATCTGCCAATGAATATCTCAGGATAATTTGTTTGAAACAAAATAAAAAATAAAAAAAAAAAAATAAAGAGAGTAAATTAAGAAAAAAAAAAAAATAAGAAAAATTTGTTGTTCTTTTATTTTTTTTAAAAAAACATCGTGAGAAAACGGACTCCGAGCACAGAGCCCTGCTGCCAATAACTCGAGTCATATCTAGTTGAATAACACATTGAACATGCAGCGAAGGCAAGAACTACGTCTATCCTGGGCAGGCTTAAGCATACGAATGTATTATCTTGTTAAGTTCGCGATAATCAATGCCACAGCTCGGTATTGTTCGATCATTCTATGCCACGTCATATAAGACAGGGACTTGACAACCATGCCGAAAAAGAGCTCAACAATACCAATCTTAACCTCAATCCAGCCTGGTTATGGAAACTTTCCAGCCTGGGTCCAGCCATTCGTAGCTGCTGTGACCGATGGCGAAGTGTCCCCCGTATCACATTCACATAAGTACATCGCGTAAACCCTGTTATTTAATGAGGACATCGGCATACTGACCAAAAATGCGATCGAGCAGTCCGCACAGGCTGTGACTCACTGTCATCGTGCCCCGAAAGGGAGTCTTCAACCGACTCCTGCGGGTTAATACCGTATTCTCGTTACCCCGTAATTGATAGGGTGAATGCGTAGTGTATCGGAGATATCGCTGTAAATACCATCATATAATCAAACTCAACAATGATACGTATTCAAATCACAACATCTCACTACCCCGAAATACTATACATATAATAGTGCCCGGTACGAGCCGACTAGACAGCATAGTTAGCGACATGACACAGATAACTGTACATATTGGCAAATAGTCTAAACGGTACAGGCAGTACAGATACTGACGGTGTCGTGAACTCGAGATCGAACTGGCCGTGTCGGCCTCTCCCGCCTCTATACCTCTCATCGGTCTCTGGTGCAACCTCCTGTTCGCATTGGTACAGCGTGTCGCTCGTGTGACGCCTGGCGTGACCGTGCCCAAACCTCATCTTGTCTTGTCCCCCAGCTGCCATCACTCTTCAGATAATGACCTGCTTCCGCCGTAGGAAGACAAAGGTCTTTGTCCTCTACTGCCTACACTACTACTGGCTCCTTTTGCCGCGTCCTGTCTAATAATACTTATTCCCTCAACTATTGATTCCTTCATTATACAACATACACCCCCCCCCCCCGCAAAAATAATTTGGAGCCGTAGCCATGCGGCAAGCATTTCGCCGAGGTGAATGATGCGTCGACGAAATACGTATTTATTTTGTTTTGTACATTTTATTTTCTTTATGAATATCTATTATTTCCTATTTCTTCTCCTCAACCAACTCCCCAGCGTACACAACTTATACCTTTTAAAACATTCGCACCTATCACAGGGGTTCGTCCTTAATTTCTATGCCTCATTTTTATTGACTATATCTCTTTAATATATTTATTTATTTAGTATATTTTAATTTATTTTTTTGTTTTCTTGTTTATATAATTTACGCGAATCAATTATAAATAGAACCTCCAACATCACAAACAACAACATATCACAAAAAAATATCCGCTGCCGCCTTCGTCGCTGCGGCCGTCAGTCGTCCGCATCGTCGCCAGAAGTCCCTTGGCCGTCGCGTCCTCTTCGTCGCCCTCCTGCATCTCTCTGCCAGTCATCTGTCATCCATCGACGACCCCCCATGCCCCCTCCTTGTTTGGGTCGAGCGCTACGCTGGTAGGGTGCCTCCTCGCAGTGGCCACCAACTGTATGGACGCCTGTGGTCGTTGAGGTGGAACGACCGTGAACCACGGTTCATACTCTCCTGAACCGGAGCACGTCGTCCAAAAACGCCCCTGCCAGGGTATACCGCCACCGCCCAACCGTTCCGCCGAATACTGAGGCGTAGCGTGCCCGCGCCGCCCGAGCGCGAAGCCGCTGGGTCTCATGTTGTCTGTGGCACGTGCGGCACGACCTTCGGCAGTGGCCGCACGCATTTATTGGCGCACTGTCGAGGCGCCGTCGGCAGGGGCACTGTACACAACGTGTGCACCGTGGGCCGTAGTGCATGCCGCCTCCGATGTAAATGTCGTCTACTAGCAGGGGCCCTGCGTGGTTGATGGGTCGCGGACAGTAACGTTTGCGAGGCGTTTCGTCGTCCGTGGCCTCGTCATCTGCGTCGTCGTTGTGGGCTCGGCGCGGCGTCGTCGTAGTCGGCGTGGTGTTGTCTTGACGCATCATCGTGTGCTGCGTCTGCGCCCTTACATCGCGCAGGGCGTCTTCCAACTCCATTGTCCAGTCGTCGTCATCGTTGTAGGGCAAGTGACTCGTCGCCTCCACGATGTCGCTGACCATGTCCATGTTGACTGTTACTCAAAAAATCTAGATTATTCTAATGTGGTACATACATGGTAATACATCCTATAGTACTGACACCTCACAACATCGCAACATCGTGCTTACTTCTCTACACAAGGAAAACCCACACGCAATATAACGCTGCAAACGTGTGCGTGAGCACCTGTCTACGGGTACTGAAATGTTGAATACAGTGCTATCTATCTATACATACGTGACACAAACTGTGTCCTTGTGCAACATTAAGATCATCTCCCGAGAGACTTACTGCGCGAACATATAGTGGTTAGAACTTGTGAACACCTAGTGCTTTAACTCGTGTACGTTACAATATGTGCTTGTTAGATACATGGTGAAATACGTCGCCTGTGCATCGTTATACTGATAAACTATGGAGCCTCCTTAGTATAGTCTTAATTCTTATGATAACGCGTTGCACGCGAGAGCGTTTTCATCTCTACTTCGTTGCCCTCCTGCACCTTCTCAAATGGGTGTGCTCTTACCCTGTGGACTAATTCCTGCTCCACTTCTTCAGGGTGCATGGTCGGATATAGGCGGTGCGGGACGAAGGGTGCTGTCGCCTGAACCTGTTGCAACAGGGGTTGCACAGTGGGTTGTATTATGGTAGGAGCCGGTATGGTGCCAGGGAACGATTGGCATAGGCGTGGTCGGAGGTGTGGTGGCGCACAGCAGCAGTACAATACGACAATCGCTACAACCGCGATGGCCACATAAAGCAATATCTGATGCCACTGAATGTGTGCACTCTGAAAATTGTTCTGCGCTGCCTCGTTCGTATCGAGAATCCTTCGGCTATTCGCTATGGCATCCTTCAGATGTTCATATGCGATATCTAAGTCATGGGTTTCATAGAGCTTAGGGGGCACTATAGACTGTGGGATAAGATCCGTAGCATTACCTCGTTTTATCGCTAAGTCTGCCAGATCTGCCCATATTGTCGGCGTCTGGAGCTCCTTAGGTAACATATGAACGAGTGCCTTTGTGAGATTTACAGACGAATCATGAAAGTAAAAGGTTGGCAAGGTAAGGTCAGCCGAATGCGCACTGCAACCCGATTGCAACGATACGAGTTGACGTGACTTTATTTCTAAGTCCGTAATGGTAGGAGGTTGGTCACTGGTTGTCTGACATGACACTGTCAGCCGAAACGTCTTTGCCGGTGATAAAAGCCAATGACCATTACCAATATATGTAACTAGATGCTTTGGGTTTAACCACACATCTCACCCATTCTCGGCAAAATTGAGTGCTCGCTGCCTGTAAAATAATTGCCACTAAACAAGCTCCCTGGACCCTCTATACGTAATAGATTTCGGACTTCGCTCTGCAACCGCAATTCCTGTTTCCATGAAGGCACTTGCATCCTGAGGATTCGGCTCAGGGTAAAAGTAACGTGTTTTATCCTGTGCAAATGCCACGTACTCCTTATCTAACACATAATACACGTGCGCCCGCGTGGCATTAATATACTGAGGTGCTGGCAATATTTGAAAAATATTAAAAATTTGGCCGACATGTTTAAGTGGTAAAAACGTGAGTATATGGAATGAATTCTGCACTGGTATCACTATTGTTTGCAATAAGCTATAGTAATACAAGATGGTCTCGTCTAATGCTTTCGGCATCGCAATATAATTTGGTATCACCTGCTTGATACTCCGCAAAATACTTAGTAAATGCGTTGGCGGTACTAACGAAATCGGTAACCTGCCTGTCAGACAGCTGGTTAATGAATGTTCCAAGTCCGCGACTATGTTCGTGACATCCTGCAAAGTTAACATCATCATGTCAATCGTTGTCTGTAACCGAATTATGGCTGCCGTCCTCGTATTCAGCGTAATTGTCAAAGTCAGTAGTCGATCATTGATGCTATTGACAAACTGTCGCATGGTCTCAACGCCGTCAATTAACTCATTTAAAGTGTCATGATTTAATTTGACCTGAGTCTTTGTCAGATTAAAGACTGTCAATGAATCTTCTATGGCATGTTGAAATGCCCCTTGTGTAATCTCGAACCCGGATAATCTAGCTTGCAAGTCATTTAAATCATCTTCCGTCGCCACCCCATACAATGCCTTTTGAAATCGGCCGATAAACGGCAATAATGATCGCTTGAAGCGATGTCTTGTATCAGAAAACATAGACGTTAGTCCCTCAATGCGCTCTGATAGCCGATGATAGCGAAGTCGGAAATCAGCTGCATGCTTCTTTATAAATACCTCAATAATCTCACGAAATTGCTCGTTGTTTGCGGTGACTTGTTGCTGTTGTTGCATACTTACTGTGCTGTTCATCCACAGTGGTACTAGTGTAGCATTTGGGTGCAGCCATTTTCGAAATACCCCCCTCAATGTGGGTAGATTTCGTGTTGACATGCGAGCCCCGTCACTAGTAATAGGGGGTCGCGCCGCAGCAGGCGGGGCCCTTTTGCTGCGTTCATTAAACAAATATTCTATCTGATCATCAATTCCCCTCATATAACTCTTTACAGGCGATACATCCAACGTAAACACAATGGTCCAACTACTTTGTGTTATTGCGAGCGTCCCTTTAGGTACAAACACTTCTCCTCTTATTAACGTCACTGCGAGTACCAGAGTCGCAACACACAGTCGATACCTGTAATGACAAAATAAAGATTATTTAGTAGGCGCGAGTTTTACTTAGCCCAGTGAAACCCCCTTCCCCTGGCTCTGCATGTCCCTGCAAAGCAACAGGTTCTTAGAAGTGTGTGATATTTCACTTATGCTGTGTACTGTAATGACGGTCTACCGCCCTCTCCCCTCGAAGGAGTTCCTGTGTCTCTAGTGGTCCCTCGACGTGCTAGCTGAAACGAATGTAGCCACTGAATTGAGAACCTCTCCCCTTTCCCTTATGACTATAACGATCCGGAGTGCCATCGTCATGGCTCTCCCTATGCGTCGCATGTTGGTCAATAATGCCCCAGGTCGCGGGTCCTGTTGGCATCATTGTGTGTTGCCTGTCGCTTGGCTTCCTGCCTACTCGTACAGTCCTTGATCAGAGGTGTCCGAGTGGGAGGCCGCCGTAGATGATTACTGCAACGGCGATTGCACCAACCTTGCTAATGGTAAAAGATCGCTCTCGCTATAGTCACTCTCAGATGAAGCCCTCTGTCTTGCTGGCATGGCTTCATCCCCTGAGTCCGACTCGTCACTGGATATGGCGGCTTCGCTCAGCGTCGGATAGGCTAGCTTTGCATGCCGCAGTGGTTGTTTCCTGGTAGCCCCTGTCGTTGTATGCTCCCTAGGTGTGGCTTCCTTGCTGGCTTCAGTAGGAGCTTCCGTTATGGCTTCATGTATCACTTCCGTCCTGGCTTCCTTTATGGGTCTGGTCGTGACCTCTCCTCGCGGTTGATCCCAGCGTAACCACGGATAGGCGGCTCGCATGTTATCCACATGGGATGTGACCTGGCAATGTGTCGTTTCGTGTTGCAAAAGAAATTTCTTCGGTGTTATTATTTTGACGACCGTATAATACGGCTTCCAGGGGCTATTCAGCTTATGGCTGGTCTCTGGCTTCAATACCGGGTCGTGGTAGAATACTGGATCTCCAACCTCGAACTGCTGAAGCCTCGCCCGCTTGTCGTAGAGCTTCTTGTTATGGCTTCTCATTTCTTGTGTTGCCGTTCGCATGTGCGCAAATGCATGGTGGAATCTCTCCAGTGCTTGTGAAATCGGCTCCTCGTCGTAGGATTTCCTTCTTGGTAATAACAAATTATCCATAGGCAAAACCGGTGCCCGGCCGTACAACAAATAGAAAGGACTGTGATGCGCCGTAGTATGAATAGCGGACCGATACGCTAACAATAGTGGTGGCAACAACAAGTCCCATGACGTCTGTGCCGCGTCCACATAATGCGATAACATCGAGTTTAAGACTCTGTGAAAGCGCTCGTTTGCTCCATTAGAAGCGGGATGATATGGTGCGCACGTTATGGGCTCTGTGCCGAAATATGGCCGAAAATGGCACCTTTGCCGAAATATTTGTGCAACGTGAAGCCAGCTTATTGCCGGACTTACCGTCAATACTTCGGCAAGGTATTGCGCGGGCTCGCCTTGTAACAGCCTTAAAGCAAGAGGAACTCTACGAACATCATCGTGTTCGTTTAAAATTAAAAACAACTGTTCCAAATGAACTATCCATTCGCCAAAAGATATGGGAGAATTATCTGTTCCATCGAACAGAAGATACCTCCCTAACAAAACCAATGATTGCATCTCTCGGAGCAATAATTTGAAACTCGCATCAGGAAAAGTAACTTCCAAATCGGCCGTCGAACGGGTACTGTCCAAAGGTTCGTCATTTGTCACAATTGGTTTGTCTATGTTTAAATCAAATAAGTTCGCTAACAAAGGATCACGGCCCGGATGCTTGGCGGCCATTTTGAACGTAAATTTAAAACGTACTGGTCCATCCAACCAATTACTCCGTCTCCCCCAACGTAGTCCAAACAAAAATTAATAGTATTCGGCACAATATATTAGTGATGTCACGATCATCGATTATACTCGATCATCGGTTGAACAGTGGCTCGAACCAAGCGCTTGGTTATCAAAATCCATAATCGATTTAATCGAAAAAAATAATAAAATTATTTTTTTTTTTTTTTTTAAATTTGAACAAGAAAACTTGGAAAAGTCATGAGAATCAGTACATGTATTATACACACAGTAGTAAACAGTGCAAAACAAACAGTAAACAGGGCTAAACAATCACATACATGCACACACGTACATGCACACGACGTTACGCACACGCAGGCATTCAACACCCCGAGTAACCGATTGTAACCGATCATCGGTTACTTGGGTCCAACCGATGATCGATTACGAAATTACAACCGATTGACAACACTACAATATATCACAACTATAAGGCGAGCTCCATAGATTATAAGCAAAGTCGATGCACTTACATAATGCGGCGATGACGGTGATCGAACTTAGTGCGGTCGAGTCGAAGATTGACGCCACTGCAGGATCGGCAACTTACAATAACTCAAAAAGAACACAAATGTTAATATACACGAAAGACGCATAACATACAACGATAACTCCTACGCACTGGTCACTATGCACCAATGTAATACCGGATGTTCGTTACCCCGTGATCGATAGGGTTAATGCGTATTGGTATCGGAGATCTCGCTGTAAGCGTCATATAATAAACTCAACAATGTATGTACGTATTTCAATGACAAACATCTTTACTACTCCAGCACCACTATACATATAATATGTGCTCCGGTACGGAGCCGCCGTATACAGATAGTTACGCGACATAAACATAGATAACTTACATAGTGCAGATAGTCTAAACGGTAGCACGGCAGATATTCTAAACGGTAGCACAGTATATATTCTAAACGGTAGCACAGTATAGATACGTGACGTGTCGTGACTCGAGAGCGGACTGGTCGTGTTTCGGGGTTCCCTGTCTTCTTATACCTCGGCTCGGTCTGGGTCCTAACCTCATGTTCGCATTGGTCAAGCTGGCCCTCGTGACCCCCTGGGCGTGACCGTGCCCGGCCCTCTCTTTGTTCCTGTCCCCACAGCTGCCAGTCAACGCTCGTAATGACCCGCGTCCCCCGTAGGAACAAAGGTCTTTGTTCTCTGTGCTGCCATACTGCTTGTTTTCCGCATCCCTGTTCTAATAATACTTATTCCTTTAACCTATGATTTATTCATTATTACATGAAGAACTAAGGTTTCTTTGAATAACATTTTTCCTTGTTTACTTATTCTGTGTAATAATTATACATAATTATATGCCAAGGCTCGACACTAACTTTTTTTCCAGTGGCCCGAAAATGAAATCTGGTGGCCCGAATTCTGCACGATCACGGACATGGCTAGGTCCAGCAGAACTGCAAGAAGACTGAGCATGGGGCTCTTCTTCGACTGTATGAGCATGGGGCTCATCGTCAGTGACATCTTCGCTTCTTTTCCGCTTCGCTACGAAGCCAAACGTAGATGATTTTTTCTGACTCATATTTTTCTGATGCGAGGTGGAGGCCTAGGGGTGAAAATATTTTGTGTGCGTCTGTGCGAGGGAAGGATATTCTAATAGTCATGAAGGGCGATGAAGAATCATTATGGGGGGTGATGAAGGGGGATGATGGGGGGGGTGATGTATCGCGCGTAAACTAATATCATTAAATTGTTTTTTGGTTAATCCTAAAATTACCTTTAAATCGCTCTTTCACAAGGCATGAAATTAAAAAATTATTTATTTTTCCTCAAAATTCATCCTTTTAGATTTGAATCGATAAAAAGCATAATTATATGCAAAAATTACCCCCTTATGAAAATGGACTGTTCCAAAATATGTGCACGCACGCCGAACTTTCGAACGCGAACTTTCGAACGCTGGCAGTTTCGCTTCGGATCCGAAACAGTGAGCACCAGTGCAGCTAGCTAGCAATCAGGGTGACCAGACGTCCCGTATTTTGCCCATGTGTCCTGCGTCCCGTACCGACCCTTCCCGGGACGCATGTGTGTCCCGTATTTTTAACATTTTGAACAAAATACATCAAAAAAGGAAGAAATTTCATCATTTTTTTATTATGACAATTGTTTGCCTTCGAAACTCATCGCTCGCGTTCATTTTACATGCCTCCACAGTACACTGGGGACAGGCATATTGTCTAGACGCATTGTCTGGTTCGCTTGATACAATGTAATCACATGTATGCTGGCGCTTGCAAATATGCGCCCGCTCAGATTTTGACCTCTGGCTAGACTGGTTCCCGGCCGAACTATTCGTCGCAGAGCGTGTACATTGTCTAGCAGAGCGTGAGGCCGGATACCAGTCTAACACAATAACGTGGATGTTGTAGCCGTAGTAGACGAATAAACCGTGCGCACCGGGCATACACCAGCATTCTACCGCACGTGCGTACGTGTGTTACCCCCTTATGAAAATGGACTGTTCCAAAAAAGATGTGCACGCACGCGAACTTTCGAACGCGAACTTTCGAACGCTGGCAGTTTCGCTTCGGATGCGAAACAGTGAGCACCAGTGCAGCTAGCTAGCAATCAGGGTGACCAGACGTCCCGTATTTTGCCCATGTGTCCCGCGTCCCGTACCGACCCTTCCCGGGACGCATGTGTGTCCCGTATTTTTATTAGTATTTTGAACAAAATACATCAAAAAAGGAAGAAATTTCATCATCAGATATCAATTGATACCAATAACCCTCACCAAAATATAAAAAAGGTTATATGGGACAGAATTATTCGGTCTAGCCTAGGCTAGTATATAGCCCTGGACGTTTATTCCTTACGCGACTGTCCAGTATAGACGTAGAAGTAGAACTATTCAACTAGAAGTGGAACTAGAAGTATTATTACTTTTGAACGTTTACTAAACTTACCTGCAACGCACGGCTACATGTACATTGAACCTTTTGTCCTTCTTCGTACTGGTAGCCATAATTATAAGGACTTGGGTTATCTATGATCATCTATGCACTGACTAAGGATATCGGACGCGCAAAAGGCTCCGGTTGTCGGTGTCACAGCGTCGGGCTCCGGTTGTCGGTGTTACAGCGTCGTGCTCCGGTTGTCGGTGTGACAGCGTCGGAGCTCATGTTGTCGGTGTCACAGCGTCTGACTCCGTTGTCGGTGTTACAGCGTCGGGCTCGTTGTCGGTGTTACAGCGTCGGACTCGGTTGTCGGTGTCACAGCGTCGACTCCGGTTGTCGGTGTTACAGCGTCTGACTCCGGTGGTCGGTGTTACAGCGTCTGACTCCGGTTGTCGTGTCACAGCGTCTGACTCCGGTTGTCGCGTGTCACAGCGTCGGACTCGGTTGTCGGTGTCACAGCGTCTGACTCCGGTTGTCGGTGTTACAGCGTCTGACTCCGGTTGTCGGTGTGAAGCCGTCGGGCTCGGTTGTCGGTTGTTGACAAGCGTCGGGCTCCGGTTGTTGGTGTCACAAGCATCGGGCTCCGGTTGTCAGTGTTACAGCGTCCGGGCTCCGGTTGTCGGTGTGACAGCGTCGGGCTCCGGTTGTCGGTGTCACAGCGTCGGGCTCCGGTTGTCGGTGTTACAGCGTCGGGCTCCGGTTGTCGTGTTACAGCGTCGCGGCTCAGT